>NC_024800.2:14580549-14880549 GCF_000309985.2 Brassica rapa
TCGATGTAGTTCACATCTTCTTCTCCTTCTGTATCTGCTACTTCTCCTTCAGCTGAACAAACTTGCTTCCTAAGAAGCTCATGCACCACATCTAACTTAGCTCTTACTTCGTCCATATGTTCCTTCCCGATAGAGGCTACAGACTTCTTCCGTTCAGAGTCAGTGTTTTTGGTTCTGCTGCTGTTAGCAAGGTTTTCGATTAGTCTCACAGCTTCCAACGGATTCCGAGTAGTGAAGTTTCCTTTTCCTTCACTCGCCATATCAAGAGCCATTTGATACTGTAAGGCGAGACCTCGGAAGAAAGTGCTTAGCAGCTGCACTTCATTAAATCTGTGGTGTGGACAGTCTCGCTGGAAAAACCTAAATCTAATCCACGCATCTTTGAAGGACTCTCCAGCCTTCTGCGAGAATGTGGAAATTTTGTTCCGAAGTTCTTCAGCGCGCGCCTCATCGAAGAAGTTTCGTTAGAAAGCGTTCTTGATGTCGCTCCAGGATGTTAAAGATCCTGTGGGTTGCTGCCTAAGCTAGTGCATCGCTTCTCCATTCAGCGTGTATATGAAGAGCTTGCACAGCAGGTAATCTTCGGGGACTTCTTCCATCCGAATGGTAGCGATTAGATCCTCGAACCGTTCCAAATGGTCCATAGGATGCTCGTGCGGTAACCCAGAGTAGGGTATCTACGACACGAGAGTGTAGTATTGAGGCTTCAGCTCGAAATTCTGCTTCTGGATCTCCGGAAGTCGAATCGCAGATCTGTTGGAATAGTACTCATCTGGGCGATTGTAGTCGGCCAGTGGTTTCGATCGAGCGTCCTCATCTACAGGTTGAGCAGCTCCTGTAGCATCAGCATCAGGGATTACAGTTCCCTGACCATCTATTTTCTGACCTGTTGCATTACACGCAGATGACCGGCCTGGCATACAGGTTTCCGTTCTCATCCTGAGTTAGAATAATAATGTTTACCATTTTTGACGACACGGTATCGATCGCGTACGCGGGTAGTAATCGGTCGTTGTCGAACGAGTGGATCGATCGACGATGACGGTCTGGTGTCGGTCGACGGTTGATTGTGCGTATCGATCGACGACGAATGATTGCGTCGAGCGATGTGGATCGTGACCTCTAAGGATGGTGCGTTCCAAATGAGCAAGATCGTCTGAGAACAGCAAGTCTTTCTCCTTTTGCTTCTGGTAAACCGCTGGCATGCACCTGAAAAGACAAGAAAAATAAAAATTATTAGAAAAAGAGGGTAAAGACGAGAAAAAGAATTAATAAAACTAAATCTAATGGCGATCGAAGCTCCCCAGCAACGGCGCCAAATTTGATACCACTCAAATTACCCTAAGGAGTGTTACTCTCATCAAAAGAGGTTCAGATGTAGTACTTAGGGATCGAATCCACAAGGAGCTGGGGAACAATTAAATCTAGTGTTTATTAATTCTAAAGGTTGTAATGTTTTAAATGAAATAGCAATAGTAACTAGCGAGTAAATGATAAATGTAACTTAGGTTGGAAATGATATTAGATGCAGGGCCACTATTCAGGTGTTAGAGATTATAATACCTATAGATGCCTAACTGTTGCATTCATGATATATTAGAGCTCATTCGCTTAACTCAGTGATCAGCTGTCGCATGTACCACTAGTTAACAGACTAGATCTTGTGTCTCACCGGTTAGATGCAGACACAAGAGAGTGTCGATCGATAGTCTATTAAGACGTCGACCGATACACCTTTGCCAACATCGATCGATTGTCAGTTGAGGACATCGATCGACGGGTTCTAGCCAGGCCTATGCGCGAGTATGAAATGCTCTACTAAGATTCTAAATTGGCGGTTAGCCCTCTCTAGCAATCCTAATATGATAGATAGATGTCAGGATGGGATAACAAGGGTGCTTGAATATGCAATCCTATGATCAAGTTCTAGTTAGCTAGGCTAAAACAAGCAATGAATACAAATCTATCATGAATATCACAACAAGGCAGATCTATAGTTTGGGGCTAATCCCACAAACCTATCTGAACCCTGGATCTAACAGTTGAACTACTCAGACATAGCAAAGCAATTCATATCAATAGATAAATAGAAACTCATAGAATAGATGAAAAGAAATAGAACAAGGAGTTCCAATCACAAGTGATCTTCTCTCCCAAATGAAACTTGTAACAAAACTAGGTCTAGAAAAAAAGCTCTCTTCTGCCGTCAAAACACTTAGGCAGTATATATTCTACTAGGTTAAAACTCGTCAGGGCATTTTGGTAATTTGGCTTGGCCTTGGTTTTTAAGTCTGCTGAATCCAAAATGTCGCGTCTGGTGTCTCGACATCGATCGATGGTACTTGTGTACATCGATCGATATTAATCTTCATCTGTCGAGGCATTTCCTGATATCGATCGTCAGCACTGATGCGCATCGATCGATTATTCTTCCTCTCGTCGACCTCTAAGTGGTCAGCTCGGGTGAAATGTCCTTTAAGCTCCAAAATGCTCCAAAGTCATAGCTTTACTCCGAAATGCACCTGAACCTGAAAACATACCTAGAAGAGTAGAAAACATAGATATATATATATAGTAAATACTTATATACCATGGATAAAAATGGGTCAAATCCAAGGTATATCAACTCCCCCAGACTTACCCTTTTGCTTGTCCTCAAGCAAAACATACAGGCAGTCTCTCTGAAAGAGGTTTGAAAATATTTGGGATTAAGATTTTAAAACATAGAAATCTTTCCTCAACAATTTTGCAACCACATTTAAAAAGTCCTAATCACAAAAGCACACTATGCAATATCCTAGCTTAGCAACCATTTCTAACATAACACAACTCATCAATTCACGTCTGACATCCCCTCTACTGATTTCATTTCTTAGCATAAATATAAAGTGAATGCTTTACCTTGGGAGTATCGATCACAGGATGCAAGGATTTCAGACAGGTATCTGGAGCTGCAGGTAAAAGTTAGTTCCTAGTTTCTCTCTCTCTAAATTTCTCTCTTGAGTCAAAGTCTGCTTCCATTGCAGGATCAGTGACCAAGATTGGACAGGCTTCCATGAATCAAAACTTAATGGTGGTTGCCACCAAGTTCTGTTCACTTCTTTTTGACCTATATCCAAGAGTTCTTTGCGAAAGCGAGCCTTGAAGATTGCCGCCTCCAAGTCCCGTTTCGAACTCTTTTATTTGAGTCTTTATGAATCAAGCCTTAATGGTTTAGCCACCAAGTCCTGTTCAGACTCATCCTAATTAAACAATAGATCTTATTTATTTTTATATTATTATATATTTATTTTATTTTTTTTTAATACTCACTAACTAATCTAGGGTCGAAATTTAGAGAGAGAAAATGTGATAAATAATCTAAACCAGGCGTTACCTTCCAGACCTGTCTGAAGAATCCGATCCCATGTATACCAAGCCCCAAGACAAGCGGTTATGTCAGGTTTAGTGTTGGAAATCAGCTTTGGTTACTTCATACGGTTCAAGGCAGTGTGTAGTTGATAGGTTGATCCGCTTTAGCATCTTTAGTGCTATCTGCAATCAGTAAATCTAAAATGGTGCTAAAGATTGGTTAGATATTCATGTTTAAATCAATATAAGATTATAGTCCCTATTTTCAATAGCTAAGCATAATTTATTTGAAATTCCTTTTTACATAAGAATAAAATAAATTATATCAGTAAATCTCCCCCCAGACTTAAATTACACTGTCCCAGTGTAACTCAGCCGGAGTTATGATGAATAGTTTATGATGTACGAAATGTAACAAGTAGGGAAGATACATCTGACCGGATTAGATATCGATCGATGTGTAAGTGTACATCGATCGTCGTGTGGTTGCCTATGTCGAACGATGTCGACGTCTCGTCGTCGGTCGATATTCAGGTCCTCCTACTTGGGTCTCCTAAATCTGAAAGAAATAAAACGAAAGAAATTAAATGCTAGCTAATAAAACCAAAGTAAAATACCTAATAGTGGGTTGCCTCCCACTCAGCGCTTGGTTATAGTCATTTAGCTTGACTGTGGTAGTGATTGGCTATTGGGTGGAGAAACAGCTGCTTGTTGGAAAGCAAGCATCCACGTCATCTCTGCGCATTCTGGACCAAGATGCAATGAAACTTCTTGTGGCCTCATCATTTCTTGTCCATTTGTCATCCATCTTCTCAAGTACATTGGAGATGTTTGTAGCCTTTCTTGAATGTTGTCAATGCTGACCTGGTGCCAGCCTATGTTGTCATAGGCGTATGCTGAAAGATCTGTCAGTTCCTTTTGCATTGACTCTACTGTCTTGTGTATCAGCTGCTCGCCGATTGGTGTAGACTCGGCGTCGATCGATGCGATTATGTGTTCGTTGGTCGATCTCGGCGAGTTGCCATCGATCGATTTTGCTTTTGTCCTGTCGATCGATGCTGATATCTGATGTTGAGCTGCGAGTTGCCTCTGAATGGCTTTGACTTCTTTCTGTAGCCATTCTGCGTGGTTGTCTAGTCCACTGATTTTGTTGTCGAATGGAAAGTAGATGTCATCGCAGCGTTTGTCAAGTCGTTCCTCCATGGTGTCTAGAGCAGTGTAGATCTTGGATGTGATCTTGTCAACCTCTGCTGCTGTGTAAGGAAGTAACTCCACAGGTTTTGCCATCGATCCAAGGTCCTCGTAGCCTGTCGATCGATGCTGATTTTGCCTGCAAAAAACTTTGATTAGTAATGTTCTCAATATCCTTTTGGGCATGAAGTAATTGACTAGACAATTTGTTTAAATCTATCATGACTGGTGATATAAAACGGTCATGCATATCCTCGTAAGTCCTCAGCCTCTCGTTCATGGCTGAGACTTTGGCGTCGAGCGAGGTGAAGGTGCACATGTCGATCGATGTGGCTGGTCGTTGGTCCTTCTTGCGAATGGTGTCCAGATCTTGCTGTAGTAGCTCGATTTTGGTGCTTAGCCAGTCCATGTTGTTGTTGAGAGGGCAGTAAACGTCGTTTATCCTTGTGTCGATGTATGAGACTTCCCATTCATCCCTGTGTTGTGTTGAACATTGCGGTTCTGCAAGGATCTGAGCTGTAGGAAGACTGACGTCGATCGTTGTTGCACGTGGTGCGTCGATCGATGCTGAGGTCGTACCTTCCTTCTCAAGTTGCTGACGGAAACTCTCAATTTCTGTCCTCATTTCTGCCATACATCTGAAAAGCTCATTGTAGCCTCTGTCCAAAGACTGATGTATATCTTCCACCAATGTATTGAGCTCCTCTCCCAGTTTCTCCTGAGCTCCACAAATACCAAACACCATTCATCGATTTCTTCTTTGGTGTAGAGTTCTGGTGCCAGTCTTGTGAGTGTGAAGGAAGTGGCATGTTCTGGAAGACAGATGTGGCTCTCTTCAAAAAGAGATGCTCTTTCCAGTATTTTCCTGATGTTGTCCTTTGTGACAGGTATCATCTCACCAGCTACGCCTCGTGCGTGTCCACGCTCATCTCTGTAGACTCCATACTCGTCCCTTTGTTCCCAAGTGAACTTTCTGGCTCCATACATGTCGAAAGCGCGGTTCCCACATTCATACCGTCTGTCGATCGACGTCGGTTCATCCTATCGATCGACGTTGGTGTTACCCTGTCGATCGATGTCTCCGTTGTACCGTCGATCGATGCTTGCCCTTTTGGTTGGCGTGATAGATCTGGGTTGATCTCTGTTGTGGCGACTCCTGCGTGGTTGTTAGGATCTGTTTGAATGACGTCTGGAGTGCCACGTTGCTGTGAGAATAGGTTGTCAGGTCCATTGGCTACTTGAAGGATGTCTGCTATGTCCTCTCTGGACACTTGTAAAATCCTTCCATCCATTGCACGTGCGTTGCCATCTGGGTCCCTGAAAATACCAAATTCATCAGGTGTTAGAAAACCGTAATCAATGTTTGCATAATCATTCAATTTAGAAATAGAAAGATTAGGGTTTAGAGTAGTATCGATCGATGTAGATACAGTTACATCGATCGATGGCAGAGTAATTTCTGCAGAACTTTGTTCTTGAGATGATTGCTCTTCATGGATTTTTCTGTTGATGTAGAAGGAAGAGTGTTCATCTTTTTTGCTTGTGTGTTTGCTCTGATGTGTGTAGGTGGTTTCGGAAGTGCAAAACGATTTATATAGGTATCTATAAACCTAGTTGGGGAGGGAATATTCTCCTGCTCCTGGATTTTCGCTGCTGCGCGAATATCGATCGATGTTCCTTTCGGGGTGTCGATCGATGTGAGCGGTTGTTTTGCTGGACGAGGATGGGTATCGACCGATGTGGAATGCACAGCGTCGGACGATGTTGGAAATGTGTTGGTGAACTTATGTGTTTCAAGTCTTTCATCCTGCAAAGACATTTCTATTGCACATTCTTTCCAGTAATCCTCATCGTATTCCTCGGTATGTTCTTCATTATGTGAAGTAATTACAGTGTCAACTGCAAAACTCTCATGGAAACCACTGTCTGCCCAACTGCCTATGGAATAATCATCATGTCCTCTCTTGCTTGGAGGTTGGAAGGCAAAATGTTGGTAACAATGATTTGGTGAATCGAAATGGTCAAGTGGGTGCATTACATCGAGTGACGTGTTGTTGTGGTCATCGGTCACCATTGACACATTAGAATCGATCGATGGAAATGTTGGGGTGTCGATCGATTCCGAGTACTTTGTTTCGTACTCCGATTCATACTCTTCTCCACATTGGCATGCGCCAATGAAGCCGAGTTCTTTCCCATAATCCACAGAATTAATGACCTTTCTCTTAGGTCGGATGGGGTCGTAGTGGATGTTTGGGTCTATGAGCGTTAGACACAATTTGTTCTTGTTCATGTCACATACGGCTCCTACTGTAGCTAGGAAAGATCTTCCACGCAGAAGTGAAGAGTTCCAGTTAAGCTCGATGTCTAGGACATGAAAGTCTACAGGGACAAGGGCATTACCAATCTGTACCTTCAGATCTCTTATGATACCTCCTGATCGTTTCTCTAAAAGATCCACGAAGGTGAAGGATTCCGTTGAGGGTTCGATGGTCAAACCAAGTTGGTATGCCATGATCCTAGGGAGGATACTAACTGATGCTCCTGTGTCACACATTGAATGGGGAAATTCAACACCCTTGACTACGCATGATATTGCAAACTTCTCAGGATCACTCTTCTTCGTCAATGTGATCATGTGTTTCATCTTCTCTCTGACTTGATGAAACATTCTCCTAATGTCCTCCTCGGTTACCTTTGGTTCTCTGAAGAACATCCACAACCTGTATGTGAAGTAAGCTTCATCAAAAGGTTTTTCGATTGAGATTCTGAGGACTCATTTAGTGAAACCATCCATCTCCTTATCGTTAGCTTCCCTCTTAAGGTTTTTAGGAATTTTCTCCTTTCTCTTCCTTAACCTTCTCCCTTCAGATTCTTGTTCTCCTTGAACAGATTCTGGTGAATTATTTAAAGGGTTGGGTTTTGGTTCGGGTGGGTTTGCTAATGGTTTAGGTGGTGGTCTGAGTGCGTTGATGTAATCATTATCGATTGAGGGTAACCGCACTCGGTATGTCAGAGGTGCCTGTCGATCGATGGGAGGTGTGTTGTGACGATCGACGTCGGACTCACTCTGTCGATCGATGGTTATCTCAACCGATCGATCGATTTTATCATAGAAAGGGGAGGGTGGGTGGGTGAGGATGCTTAGCTGCGAATTTTTCATGAGTTAGAATTCGAACCGCATTGTATTCAGTCGATTTGGCAGACGACGTCGATCGATGACTGGAGTAATCCGTCCATCGATCTTCATCATGGTCTGTCGATCGATGCGAGTTCATCGACATCGGTCGACACCATTGGGATCCGCCGAGACTCATGGAGCTTTCGATTTTAAAATCTCCATCCTCAAGTTTTTCATTTCTCACCACTTGCCAGAAATCATCATTTATGATGGCATTTACGTGGTGTTTTCCTTTGTCGGCTCCTGCCTCTCTAGCGAAAGCTTCTTGCCTCTTTATAGTCTCGCCCGTCTGAATTACTTGGGTTTCAAGTTTTCTCACATGAGTCCCTAAGGTCTCGATTTTGGTGTTCAGATTGTTGTAGGCAGAGTCTATCTTACCGTTGAAATCCACAGTGATTTGTTGTTGTCCCAACAGTACTCGATCAAGCATCTCTTCGATCTTGCTTTCCTGAGTCTAGGGTGGTGGATTTTGGTAGTAAGAGTTCGAGTAGCTCTTGCTGTTGTTGAAGGGTTTTTGAAATTGTGAATTTTGGTTACTTCTTCGGCCATTTCCAAAGAAGTTTCTGTTTCCGCCTTGGTTTCCAAATTTATGGAATCCGGTACCTCCGATGTAATTCACATTTTCTTCTCCTTCCGTATCTGCTACTTCTCCTTCAGCTGAACAGACTTGCTTCCTAAGAAGCTCTTGCACCACATCTAACTTAGCTCTTACTTCGTCCATTTGTTCCTTCCCGATAGAGGCTACAGACTTCTTCCGTTCAGAGTCAGTGTTTTTGGTGCTGCTGCTGTTAGCAAGGTTTTCGATAAGTCTCACAGCTTCCAACGGATTCCGAGTAGTGAAGTTTCCTTCACTCGCCGTATTAAGGGCCATTTGATACTGTAAGGGGAGACCTCGGAAGAAAATGCTTAGCAGCTGCACTTCGTTAAATCCGTGGCGTGGACAGTCTCGCTGGAAGAACCTAAATCTAATTCACGCATCTTTGAAGGACTCTCCAGCCTTCTGCGAGAATGTGGAAATTTTGTTCCGAAGTTCTTCAGCGTGCGCCTCATCGAAGAAGTTTCGTAAGAAAGCATTCTTGATGTCGCTCCAGGATGTCAAAGATCATGTGGGTTGCTGCTTAAGCCAGTGCATCACTTCTCCATTCAGCGTGTATCTGAAGAGCTTGCACATCAGGTAATCTTCAGGGACTCCTTCCATCCGAATAGCAGCGATTAGATCCTCGAACCGTTCCAAATGGTCCATAGGATGCTCGTGCGGTAACCCAGAGTAGGGTATCTGCGACACGAGAGTGCAGTATTGAGGCTTCAGCTCAAAATTCTGCTTCTGGATCTCCGGAAGTCGAATAGCTGATCTGTTGGAATAGTACTCATCTGGGCGATTGTAGTCGGCCAGTGGTTTCGATCGAGTGTCCTCATCTACAGGTTGAGCAGCTACTGTAGCATCAGCATCAGGGATTACAGTTCTCTGAGCATCTATTTTCTGACCTGTTGCATTACGCAGATGACCGGCCTGGTCATACAGGTTTCCGTTCTCGTCCTGAGTTAGAATAATAATGTTTACCATTTATGACGACATGGTATCGATCGACGTACGCGGTATAGTATCGATCGTTGTCAAACGATTGGGATCGATCGACGATGATGGTCTGGTGTCGGTCGACGGTTGGTTGTGCGTATCGATCGACGACGAAGTGGTTGCGTCGAGCGATGTGGAACGTTGACCTCTACGGATGGTGCGTTCCAAATGAGCAGGATCGTCTGAGAACAGCAAGTCTTTCTCCTTTTTGCTTCTGGTACCGCTGGGCATGCACCTGAAAAGACAAGAAAAAGATTATTAGAAAGGGGGTAAAGAAAAGAAAAAGAATTAATAAAACTAAATCTAATGGTGATCAAAGCTCCCTGGCAACGGCGTCAAATTTGATACCACTCAAATTACTCTAAGGAGTGTTACTCTCATCAAAAGAGGTTCAGATGTAGTACTTAGGGATCAAATCCACAAGGAGCTAGGAAACAATTAAATCTAGTGTTTATTAATTATAAAGGTTGTAAATGTTTCAATGGAATAGCAATAGTAACAAGCGAGTAAATATAAATGTAACTTGGTTGGAAATGATATTAGATTCAGGGCCACTATTCAGGTGTTGGAGATTATAATACCCATAGATGCCTAACTGTTGCATGCATGATATATTATAGCTCATTCGCTTAACTCAGTGATCAGCTGTCGCATGTACCACTGGTTAACAGACTAGATCTTGTGTCTCACCGGTTAGTATGCAGACACAAGAGAGTGTCGATCGATAGTCTATTAAGACGTCGACCGATACACCTTTGCCAACATCGATCGATTGTCAGTTGAGGACATCGATCGACGGGTTCTAGCCAGGCCTTTGCGCGAGTATGAAATGCTCTACTAAGATTCTAAATTGGCGGTTAGCCCTCTCTAGCAATCCTAATATGATAGATAGATGTCAGGATGGGATAACAAGGGTGCTTGAATATGCAATCCTATGATCAAGTTCTAGTTAGCTAGGCTAAAACAAGCAATGAATACAAATCTATCATGAATATCACAACAAGGCAGATCTATAGTTTGCGGCTAATCCCACAAACCTATCTGAACCCTGGATCTAACAGTTGAACTACTCAGACATAGCAAAGCAATTCATATCAATAGATAAATAGAAACACATAGAATAGATGAAAAGAAATAGAACCAAGGAGTTTCAATCACAAGTGATCCTCTCCCAAATGAAACTTGTAACAAAACTAGGTCTAGCAAAAGCTCTGTTCTTCTGCCGTCAAAAACACTAGGCAGTATATATTCTACTAGGTTAAAAACTCGTCAGAGCATTTTGGTAATTTGGCTTGGCCTTGGTTATTAAGTCTGCTGAATCCAAAATGT
Source organism: Brassica rapa (assembly GCF_000309985.2). Classification (NCBI taxonomy): domain Eukaryota; kingdom Viridiplantae; phylum Streptophyta; class Magnoliopsida; order Brassicales; family Brassicaceae; genus Brassica; species Brassica rapa. The sequence continues at coordinate 14,591,178 of NC_024800.2, forward strand.
CGCGTCTGGTGTCTCGACATCGATCGACGTACTTGGGTACATCGATCGATATTAATCTTCATCTGTCGAGGCATTTCCTGATATGGATCGTCAGCACTGATGCGCATCGATCGATTATTCTTCCTCTCGTCGACCTCTAAGTGGTCAGCTCGGGTGAAATGTTCTTTAAGCTCCAAAATGCTCCAAAGTCATAGCTTACTCCGAAATGCACCTGAACCTGAAAACATACCTAGAAGAGTAGAAAACATAGATATATATATATATATATAGTAAAACACTTATATACCATGGATAAAAATGGGTCAAATCCAAGTTATATCACTTGGCCAGTAGAAGTGATCATAAACTGTCTTGTATGTCTTCTTAACTCCAAAGTGTCCCATAAGACCTCCTCCATGAGATTCCCTGAGAAACAACACCCTCAAAGAACATTGGGGCACACACAAACGATTATCAAATAATAAAAATCCAGAATTTTGAAAGTACTTTCCGAAAGCCACTTTGGAACACTTGGGGCACACACAAACGGGCTTCAGTTCGGTCAGTTCGAGCATCTGGTCGAGGATCTGGACAAAGCTCCAATCCGGACGTTCACGGGTCGAGCCGATAGACGGCCCGGTGGATATGTCTGATCTGATCGGTAGGATGAACCTCAGCTGGGACGTCTTGAACGTTCTGATCGGTCTGGTCCATGGACTGGGGCACATTACCAAGGATTAGAGAGCTAGAACTAGGGTTTATTAAAAGATCATTGTAACCGCCCTTGTTCTTGTTTGCCAGATCAATAATACGTCTCTTCAAGCCTATCTCTTTATTATCCTCTCAAAATCCTCACGAAATACATACAAATACCCTTGGTTTGCTAGCTTCTCCATCGTTCCGTAATACTCACAAAGAGCCTACACTAAAATTCCCTAACAAATACCATAATCAACTGTGTAATCCTAGAGTCTATGTGGATTCGATCCCTAAGTACTACATCTGAACCTCTTATCTGAGAGAGTAATTCACTCCTTAGGGTAATTTGAGTGATATCAGGGTTGTACGATGTGACCAAAGAACTCCTTCGAGCTCATCTGCCCATCGTCCCTTTTTGGCTTCTAAACCGCTTTTTTAGCCCGTCAAGGACGGTTTTGTTAATGGTCTCTTCCTGGCCGTTACATTGTGGATACCTAGGAGTTGACTTGTTCAGCCGTATCTTCCACTTCTCCCAGAACGCTTCAAATCGGGTAGAGATGAACTGAGATCCGTTGTCTGTTACGATTTCGTAAGGGATCCCGTGCCTGGTGATAATGTTCTTCCATATGAAGTTCTCGACTTGTACGTCTTTGATACTTGCGTAGGATTCTGCTTCTACCCATTTTGAAAAGAAATCCGTAAGCACCAAAAGGAAGTGTTTCTGTTTTGAATTGTGTAAAGGTCTGACGATATCCATGGACCATCGCATAAAGGGATACAGAGATGAGATGGACGAGAGGACCTCCGCAGGTCGATGGATGGTGGGCGCGTGCCTTTGGCATTTTTCGCATTTTCGTGCGAATTTCTCGCAGTCTTTGATCATAGTTGGCCAGTAATAAACGTGGCGTTTAATTTTGACTACGAGTGACCTTCCACCGGAGTGGTTTCCGCACGATCCGGATTGGACCTCTTCCATCACTTTTCTCGCTTTCTCTCCCTCGGCACAGGTCATGAGTGGGCCGGAGAATCTCCATTTGTAGATTTCTCCCTCTACTGTTACATATCGTGTGGCTTGGGTTTTAATTTTGTGTGCCGCCCATTTCTCGGCGGGCAGCGTTCCGTTGACTATGTATGCTCGGATCAGCTCTAGCCATGGGCTGTCGCAACCGTATTTCGACTGATCCATGTTTCCTTTTGGTAGACCTTCGATTTCCTCTGCATCTTCGATTTGTCCCCTAATCAGATTGGCGATCACCGACGGTCCAATGCTCGGATGTTCAATGAATTCCACGGGGATTATCCGTTTTCGTCCTGGATTCAAGCTTGACGCGAGCGCGGCCAAGGCATCTGGCTGGGTGTTTTCCGAGCGAGGAATTCTGGTGAGGGCGAAGTGGTTGAAGTCTTGGGGCAGGTCCTGGACGAGTTTTAGATATGCTTCCATTCTTTCGTCCCTTGCCTCGTATTCTCCGCTGTAATGATTTACGACTAACTGAGAATCGCAGTAAGCGTGTATGATGCAAATCTTCAGCCCATAGGCTAGTCGTAATCCTGCAATGAGTGCTTCATATTCAGCCTCGTTGTTTGATTCATGGAACTCTAACCGAAACGACTGCTCCAAGATTTCTCCGGTGGGCGACGTGAGCCGAATCCCAATTCTGGATCCTTGTTTGGACGATGATCCATCAACGTGAAGGACCCAAGTTGAATCTGGTTCCGTGTTTGTCATATCCCCCGTGGGCAATTCTACTAAGAAATCCACCAGCAACTGAGATTTTGTGCAGGTTCTTGGGCGGTACTCGACATCGTACTCGCTCAGTTCGATTGTCCATGTCGCGAGCCGTCCTGACTGACTCGGACTGTGCAGAATCGTGCGCAGGGGAAAGGTGGTGAGGATCACTATGGTATGAGATTAAAAATATCGCATGAGCTTTCTCGCTGATGTTACAACAGCGAATGCTAGTTTTTCCATCAAGGGGTACGGCGTCTCAGCGTCCAGCAAGGTTTTACTTATGTAAAAGATTAGTTTTTGTTCACCGCGTTCTTCTCTGATCAAAACGCCGCTTACTGCTGTTACGGAGACCGCGATGTATAAGAATAACGGTTCTACCTCTATTGGTTTTACAAGAACAGGAGGAGTGGCCAGGTAATGCTTCAGCTGTTGGAAAGCATTTTCGCCCTCTTCCAACCATTCGAACTTCTTGTTCCCTTTCAACATGTCGTAGAAAGGCAGGCACTTATCCGTCGAACGTGAGATGAAACGGTTCAAAGCTGCAACCCTTCCGGTTAGCCTTTGGATTTCTCATTTTTTCTTTGGTGAGACCATTTCTATCGATGTGTTTATCTGTTTGGCGTTGGCCTCGATCCCGCGACACGGGACCAAATAACCGAGAAACTCTCCTGATGCGACTGCGAACCTACATTTTGCCGAGTTTAGTTTCATGTTATGTAGGTTCAGCCTTGCGAAGAACTCTTCCAAGTGGGATACATGGTCGTGTTTGTCAAGGGATTTTACGAGCATGTCATCGATGTATACTTCCATAGTCTTTCCAACCTGTTCGGACATTCGATTGACAAGTCGCTGGTAAGTAGCGCCCGCATTCTTGAGACTGAAAGACATTACCTTGTAGCAATACGTGCCGTGGTCGGTGATGAATGCGGTCTTCTCGCGATCGTCGGGATTCATCATGATTTGATTGTACCCGGAAAGGGCGTCCATGAATGATAAAATTTTGTTCCATGCTGTTGCTTTGACTAGTCGGTCAATGTGCGGAAGTAGGAAGCAATCTTTTGGACAGGCCTTGTTGAGATCGATGAAGTCGACGCATACTCGCTATTTGTCGTTTCTTCTTTTTGACCACAACGGGATTGGCGAGCCAATCCGGCTATCTGACTTCTGTTATTGACCCTACTTTGAGGAGTTTCTTAACTTCCTCGTTTACCGCGGTAGCACGCTCCGGTCCTAGCTTCCGTCTTTTTTTTGTTTTACGGGTTTGTAGGTCGGGTCAATGTTGAGTTCGTGACATGTTATGCCGATGTTGATCCCTGGCATATCCTCCGCGGCCCAAGCGAACGTATTGAGGTTCTTTTTAAGACAAGCTATGAGCTATGTTCTCAATGTTTCGCAGAGGTTGGCTCCGATATCGACGCATCGTTATGGGCGTGATTCGTCGATACAGACCGAGATTACCGGTTCGCAAGTTGGTTCGTGCTTCCCTTCTAAAGCTTTGACCCTTTGTGACTGTCAGAAGACTTCCGAGTCTTGTTCTGGGGCGCCCTCGTCAAGAGTCAGCTTTCTTTTCTTCTTGTGGGAAGCTTCGATCGCAAAGTTCTTTCTTTTTAACTCAGCGGCAAAACATACTTGTGACATCCTGTGGTCTCCTTGAATTGGTTCGACTCCATGAGGGGTCGGAAATTTAAGGCATAGGTGGAATGTCGATGGGATTCAGCCATGGAGTTCCAACGATTACATTGTACGATGTTGGGCGATTGACATTCTGTGGTCTCCTTGAATTTATTTTTACGACGCTCCCAGCTTTAACCAAGAGGTTGATTGAGCCGAGGGTCATAGTAGCGTCTCCTGAGAGTCCGAAAATTGGACTGGGACCTTCCGTGACGGCGCACAGGCCGATTTCCATTCTCTCGAGGGTGCTTTTATAGATAATGTTGGCCGAGCATCCGGTGTCGACCAATACTTTTGCTACGTCGATGTCCTGGATGGTCAGTTCGATGACAAGGAGATCGTTGTGAGGTTTGACCTGGTCGGCCATTGCTCTGTCCTTGAAAGAGACGACATCGTGAGCTACTGGAGCGGACATCTTGTATCTTTAATCGTTTGCGATTTTGAGTTATAGAATTCGACCCCCCCCCCTCCTTCTAGCGCCAAACTGTGGGAATCGAAATTTACACCGTCGATTTTAATGAATAAGTATGGAGGAAAACCAAGAAAATCCGATTTTCCCTGAAGGTCCGAATTCTCTGCGTAATGACTTTTAGAACGTAAAAAGATAGATAGCAAGATAAAGATAAATAGTCGCTCGGAGGCGTTTTATTAATGAAATAGTATGAATACAGGACTTCTCCGAGAGGAGTAGAGATATGCTAACTAGACAAAATCAGAACAGAAAGGCGGCAAAATTTCCTAAGCCTTGCTTTGCTAGTCTAACCACCTAAGTTCCAAGTTCCCTATGCTAGCAGGAGTTCTCTATGTCTAAATTCTCGTATCCCTTTTCTTCTGCTCGAGCTCTCCTTATATAGTTTTTTTAGGTCGGTGGCCCATTTACTCCTTTGCCTTTGGGCCCAAGTTTATCTCTTTTGGAAATATTCCATTTTTCGTCGATCTTTTGTAGTTATCCTCGAATCTTGATATTTATCTTCGAAAACTTAACGTTTATCCTACTTCCGCGAGTTAGGATAAACCGTCATAACTCCCATTGGGCTCGGGTCCCTTGTAAATCGTAGATTGGCCTCTAGACACGTTTAGATCCTCTCAGGCCGTTTTTAGGCCTTCGGGCTTTTCTACGATTTTCTCGATTTAGTAGTAAAACTTCGAGAGTAACTCCGATCGAGACAAAACGAGAGGTATATGATCCAAAAGTCGGATATCACAACTATATGGAGGACACGAGAGTCGAAACGAGTCGGATTGACCGGTATTGGATTGTCCTCACCCTAGGGCGAGGTGAACCGGGCGCGGATCGTCCTCACCCGTGGGCGAGATGACCGTGGTGCTGGTCGTCCTCGCCTATGGGCGAGGTGACCGTTGTGCTTGTTGTCCTCGCCCATAGGCGAGGTGACCTTGGGGATGGTCGTCCTCGCCCATGGGCGAGGCGGACAAGTGAGAGCGGTCCAGTTCTCGGGTCTTGACATGTCTCCTTGCGTACCGATCTTTCCGGAGACCATCGTCCAAAAGTATTTGTATTCTTTCGATCTTTCTTTCGAGAAGTCTTTCGTGAAGAACTTGCTAAAATGAAAATCTTAGCTGTTGATTTTGAGATAACCGTTTTTGACCCCAACACCGATCGGCCAGGGCAGTTACCGGTCTCTCTCTCTCTCTCTCTCTCTCTCTCTCTCTCTCTCTCTCTCTCTATAAATACAGACCTTGGGGTCGATTTTGGGCATCATATTCCCTAGGGAAAGCTCTGAAGAAATCATGTGAGAAAAGAGAAGAGAGAGTGGCCGGCGACTTGAAGAGAAACCGTGTGGGTGGTGGTGCTTGATCTGTTTCGACCAAACCTTGACCGTGTGAAGCAAGATGGATATTAGACAGAAAGAGAAGGAGAAGGAGAAGGAGAAAGACTTGGCGCCTGGAGAACGAACGCCTAAGGTTAGTGGAGTGGTTCACAAACCATCGGACATAGCCGGCGGTTGATCCGTCCGAGTCTATGGTTCGATCTGTTTTGTTGGTTACACCCATTTCCACTTTCTGATTACTTCATCTTATATTCTGAATGATTATGGTGTGGTCTGTTGGATCAGACTTGATGGCAATGAATCATGGCCTTGGCCGGTTCAGGAATGATGCCCATGGCCTTAGTCGGGCTGTTCATGATCAGGATCCATATGGATCGGGTAGATTCATTATGGGAATCTCTTAGTTGGGATTTATCATGAGTTTTAGTGAATTTTAATTAGTGTTTTGAGTATTTTCGAAATTGATCAGATTTGGGCCTGATGAGTAATTTGATGATTAGTTATGGAACCAGCCATGCAATGATAGATCCTTGTGTTAGGTTATCTGATCATATGCTTGTGTGTTGTGTTTGTGGTTCCAGGTACAGACTTGGACCGTGGTAAAGAAAAGGAACTGTGAGGACTCCAGCCGTGGGAAGATATGTGGTAAAGAAAAGAAACCCTTTTTTTTTTTTCCTAAATCTAAGTCTTTCTAATAAGTGTTTATAAAACCTCAAATCAATCAAATAAACAATTGCTTCGTTTGCTTTGCAATTTTTTATTTATATTATTTACTTAAGTTAATCATAAACTTCTTAGATTCGTGTGTCCTAAGTCGTTGTAGATTCGATCTCTAAATACTAGAACTAAACCTTTTATTTAAGAAAGTAATTCATTATTTAGGATAATCTGAGTGATATTAGTTTTTTTAAAAAAGAACCACCATCTAATTATTAACATGTGAACGTTATTGATAAAGAAAAGATATATTTGACTTGAGAAAATGAAGATGGATTGCAAATCGAAAAGTCAATATTTTGCAACCATGTCGATGTCAGCAGGTATTTTGCAATATTTTGCAACCATGTCGATGTCAGCAGGTATCACGGGGAAAACGTGACAAGCGGATATCACTCATTACCAAATCTACAGAAACGTGGCCACATAAATGAAGATAATGGACCCTTTTTTTTTTTGCATCAGATCATTGCGAGAATTGCGCATTTTTAATATTAGCCACGTATATTTCTACGTGATTGTCAACTTTCATACTGATTAGCACCACTTGTTAGGAATCTCTTTTTTTCTATATGTATATTTGCATATCCCTCTTCCCTTAAACAAACACACAAACAAAGAAGAGGACGATGGATAATCTGGCGCTATGTGATGCAAACAACTTTCCTCTAACGCCCATAACATTTTTGAAGAGAGCTGCGGAATGTTATCCATATCGAACTTCCATAATCTACGGACAGACTCGCTTCACTTGGCCTCAGACCTATGACCGTTGTTGTCGTCTGACCGCCTCTCTCCTCTCTCTTAACATCCGGAAGAACGATGTAGTATGTCACCCTCTCTCCTACTCTCGCCTCACTAACATTTTTTTCAAGTGTATATATTATGTGCTATAAAAGTTTTAAAATATGTTGTGCAAAACTTTAAACATACTGCAAAACTGATGGATTAGTTACCAACTGGACATCATTATTTAATCTCTTCTTTTTCTTTTTTCTTATATTCTGAGACAAGTGATAAATGTGTGTTTAGGTATCCGTCCTGGCCCCAAACATACCAGCCATGTATGAGATGCACTTCGCCGTTCCCATGGCTGGAGCTGTCCTTAATCCTCTCAACACCCGTCTCGATGCAAAATCCATAACCACAATCCTCCGCCACGCCCAGCCTAAGATCTTTTGCATAGACCGTAGTTTTGAAACCTTATCTCAAGAAATCCTCCATTTGCTATCATTTGACGACTCAAAACTTAATATGCTGGTCATATTTATTGATGAAACCGATTTCCCTAAAACTATTTCATCCAGTGAGCTAAACTATGAGTCTCTCATCCGTAGGGGAGAACCTACGTCATCCATGGTCGCTCATATGTTTCGTGTTCAAAACGAGCACGATCCGATCTCCTTGAACTACACATCGGGTACAACGGCCGATCCAAAAGGTGTGGTGATTAGCCACCGAGGAGCGTATTTGAGCTCTTTGGGCGCGATTATGGGTTGGGAAATGGGGACCTGCCCAGTCTACCTTTGGACTCTGCCCATGTTTCATTGCAATGGATGGACTTTCACGTGGTCAGTTGCAGCACGTGGGGGAACCAATGTGTGTATTAGGCACGTCACTACGTCTGAGATTTTTAAGAACATACAAATGCATGGTGTGACGCATATGTGTTGTGTTCCCACGGTGTTCAACATTCTTCTGCAAGGAAAGCCGCTTGACCTATTGAATAGGTCTGGACCTGTTGAGATGCTAACTGGGGGTTCGTCGCCTCCATCTGCCCTTGTTAAGAAAGTTCAGCGGCTGGGGTTTCATGTGATACATGCCTATGGGCTTACGGAGGCCACCGGACCGGCTCTGTTTTGCGAGTGGCAAGACGAGTGGAACAGGTAATCACTGGTACTAGTTTGTAATTTTTTATTTACAGTGACAAATTTTTTATTTCGCTGACATTTACCAAAACGTAAAAGTGAATTTTCACCATGAATACAACTGATAATATTTTTTCTTTACTTATAATAATGTTGAATATTAGTAATTAAAGATCAATTTAACAATTCTATTACTCAATTTAAACAGATTACCAGAGAATCAACAGCTGAAACTAAAGGCAAGGCAAGGGGTGGGAATGTTAACTCTAGCTGAAACTGACGTGAAGAACACGCAAACACAGGAGAGTGTCCCACGAGATGGGAAGACGATGGGAGAGATTGTCATTAAAGGAAGCAGTGTAATGAAAGGGTATCTGAAGGATCCCAAAGCTACACTTGAAGCGTTTAAATACGGATGGCTCAACACGGGAGACATAGGCGTGATTCATCCTGATGGCCACATAGAGATTAAAGATCGGTCCAAAGACATCATCATCTCCGGAGGGGAAAACATCAGCAGTGTCGAAGTTGAGAATGTTCTTTACAAACACCATAAAGTGAAGGAGGCCGCGGTCGTGGCCATGCCTCATCCTGTGTGGGGAGAAACCCCGTGTGCCTTTGTTGTTCTCGAAAAGGGTGAGACTAATCAAGGAGTTCGTGAAGATAGTTTGGTGACCAGTGAAAGAGATCTGATTGAGTATTGCCGTGAGAATATGCCTCGGTATATGTGTCCGAGGAAGGTCGTGTTCTTGGATGAACTACCAAAGAACGGCAACGGGAAGTTCCTTAAGCCAGTTCTAAGAAACATCGCTAACGGTTTGGTTGTTAGTGATGAGAATACTATTAGTTCCAATATTGTTCAGCAGCACAAAGAGAAACGTCGTGTTAATAGCCTCACTTCTCGGCTTTAAGTATATGCATCTACATCTCTGGTTGACAACTCTAAATCGTTTCTAGTTTTCCCTATATTCATTAGTGATAATTTATCATTTCTTCATTCATGCACAATGTGGGAGCTAAAACACGTAATCAAGATTTTAATGTGATAAAATAAGGTTTAAGAAAATATTGGGAAATGATCTATTTGATTCGATTTCTAAGATAGTTTGCTCAAACTATACTAATATTAGTGACAATGAATATGATGAATAAAAAGACAAATCATAAGAAAATACAGCAGGAATAAAGTATTCTATGTCTCAAGTGAGTAAGTCAAAAATTGGAATAAAATGATGGTTTTGGCTCGTCTTCTATACTCTCGGATTTCTCCAACTACTCTGCGTATTTAAGGCGTATGTGTGCCTTACTTTGAAAATATCGGTCTGTTGTATAACCGTTTGACGGCGAGGGGACAGGGTCTTAGTCATTATTCGTTAGACTTGGAGCTCTCTACCTCGAGCTACGAGATAGCCCTTTCGGTTGCAATAGTTGGGATTCGCTGATGAAATATATATGAACACTAGGGTAAACCCGCCCTACGGGCGGGAAGCAGATCAGTAAATAATTTAAGTAATCAGAATAAATATTTAATATTAGTTGTTATTAAAATATACATATTTCTTAAAAAATTTAAATGTATATTTTTATCAAAGATATATTATATACATATATTATATGTTAATATACCTGTAAGAATATTTGGTTTGTTCTGAACTAAAAATAAAGTTTTTTTGGTAATCAACTAAAAATAAAGTCAATCTTTACTATTTGTTTTTGTTGTTTTTATTAAAAATAAATGTTTTAAAAACTATTTTACATTTTTAATGTTAATTGTACCTTTATTATAAAAGTAAGTAAACTACTTGTATTACAGCTGAAATTCAATGTATTAATCATGAATTATTTTCATTCTTATATGTATATTTATTTTAATCCATAGTTACTTTTCTTGTCTTTTATACGTTTTTAAACCTATTGAATGAACATAATGTAAAATTTTAAATTTTGTTTCTAAAGCTAGTTAAATAACATAACAATCAAAAAAAAAATTATTATTTAATAATATACACATTTTATTATAAAAAATTCAAATAAACCATATCATCCAAACTGGTTAATTTTATTAAAAAAATATTATTGTTAGTTTTTAGAGAATAATTGGTTGTTGTTTTATTTTTATTTGATTACCTTTTGAAAATGATCTTTGTACATTGGTTTTATTTTATATATATAATTAGTTTATTATTTCCTTAAAAATTACCATAATTTTTTATTAGTAATGTTTATGAAATATTGTTATTTTATTTATAATATTATATTTGTATGTACTACATTTTCGGATCAAGTAATACTGACACTGAATAGCTATTTTGAACATGATTTTGTAAAAGTATATTATTATGAAATTAATTATCTATTATAGTCTTCTACTATAATATAAAGTTATAAAAGTAGATTCAAACCAATAAATACTTTAAAAATCATACTTTGCAGATGATGCTACAAAAAGATTTTAAAAATGAATTTAAACCAATAAACTTTTTAGTTATGTTCATAAAGAACTTTGATAAGCATATAACCTTCGACCAACGGTATTTGGTATACGAAGAGGTCTTTAGGACATAAATCATTGTATTTTTGTGTCTACACCCACTAGAAATAGGATCAAAAATTTCTTTTTTTTAAGTTGTAGTGGGTGCATTTTTTGACTCAATATACAAATTCAGTGGTTCGTAAGATGTTGTAAACTTACTCTTTGCAGCTAACATACCAATTGATGTAAAACGATTTCTTCCAAAGTAGTACTGTAATTGATAATTTTCTAATGACTTGAGTAGAAGAATATTCAGAGAAGAAGAATATTCAGAGAAGAAGATTAAAGAAGAATCATAGTCTAGAAAGAATACTATATCCAAAAACACATAGATCAAATCCTTGTGTACACTCGTATGCTTTTTCTACATATGGGCTTATATAGTAGTAAATATGATTGGACCCTACTTGCTGTTAAGACTCTTTTTATGTTTAGACAAAGGTAGTTTTGTGATGTTTCCAGTTTGTGAGAAAACTACGCATCAAATCTAGCTTCTAATTCATCAAAGTACTGCAGATCTCTGTTTTGTATTTATCCTCTTTTGTTTCCTCTCTATCTAAGTAGATATACAACTACAGCTGATACCCTAGATAGCTTTGCCTTAACCACCTCTCACAAAACCTCCATGTTGGTTTTGGCTGCCACTAAGTAAGATATAATTAGATGATAAAAACCTCCACTACATTGATACGAAAGCGAGCTCAGTCAATAACAGTTATATTGGTAGTATCTCACTTCTCACATAAGGAGCTGCATCACTTCCTAGTCTTACTCCCTTGCCTCCAACTCTTTGTCAGCAATAATCAGTGCCTTGTTCAAGTCCTTTTAAGTGCAACCATCAAAAGAATCAACTCTCAGTCTCGACTATTTTCTTGTAAATGAATAAAGAAAAAGACAAACATATTGCAAGACTTACCCAGTGGAAACAGCTAGGGAGATCAGAGATGGAGGAACATGATGCACCGTTACAAATTATGAACCTCGATCATTACCTTGTATGGGTTCTGAAGTTCATAAAAGCTTCAACTACTATCTCATTCTCCATACTTTTCGTGATGGCCCAACATCGCCTAACAAAGCTTACAAACTCAATATAAGTTTTTCTTGGTTATACAATCACTAATAAAGGTAGAGAGACATTCATTTCAATGAAGAAATAAAACGCATTACCTTTTCCAATATTCTCGGCTGAGATAAGCCATGGTAGCCCAAAACTGAGTAGTCGTGAGCAGATTAAAAAACCGAACAACATCATCTGACATAACTCCACGCACAGTAGACTGCATACAATGTGATGATAAGCAATTAATATTTAATGGTAGAAAAAAACTGCAATAGTCTGAACCTTTAGGTTCTGAAACAAACAAAGGAAGCGTTTTTACCTTTTATCAAAAGCCATTTCTTTGATTTATCCATGTCTTTTTTCTATCTTCCCCAACGTTTCTTTCTATGGCCTCTACGGTTCCACACAAGCATACTTTTGCTTCTTCTGGGCCTGCTAAAAACACAAAAAAAAGTGATTTGTGTAAGTTAAAATGTAGATACCAAAAACAAAAACCTTTAGCAGCAGGAAAAGACATGGAGGAAGCAATATGTTCTTCAATTGATGAATCAATGAGTAAACAATAAGCTTTCCTTACAGAAACTAAATGGTTGGATAAGTTTTGCAAGAGATCTCTACGAAACCGTTCAGCTCCTTCCTCTATGCTTTTCTTTTTGGCAATTCAGCTCCTTCCTCTATGCTTTTCTTTTTGGCAATCAATACCTTGTTGGCAAGTTTTGCGTCTGACTTCAACAGCTGAAACTCAATCGTTAGTCTAAGATTGCTTCTGAAACTAATTAAAGGTACATAATTACATCTACAAAAACAAAAACAAAAAGCACTATCATTCACATATATTGTTATTATAATTTGGAATGAATAATCTCTAGAGATGATAGAGCAATATTGTGTTTCTCATCAAGACAATCAAGAACACAACGCCATTGCCACAAACTTGATAAAACCAATTCCCATTGCTAAAGGTTGAAGAAATATATTACTCACCATGATCTGGATCAATTCTCTACATTCTCTTGCGGATTCATCTCCTTTCGCTGCAAACGTCTCCAAACTTTCATGGGGTTTCACTTCCGTCAGATTAAATACCTGTAATTGTATAACCACCATGAGCTCACAAAGCAAGTACAATTAGTATAAAATCAAACAACAACAATCCAAGTAATAAACTTTCTGCCTTTTCGGGATAAAAAATCAAAACACAGGACTGTGGGAACCGAAATTCGCACCGTCGATTTCTGTTTAAATAAGGAAACTAGGAAAACTCTAATTTCCCAGAGGTCCCGGATCTCTGCGAGAGCCAACGACAAGTGACCAAATATATGGGGAAATCATGAAAAGATAACAAACGAGTTTAGAGAAAACAATAGATCTTATTTCGAGTCCGCGTAAGAGCGTTGCGGTCATTACAAAAGATCATGAAAGCTTTGGCCGCAAAGGCTGTCAGCGAGTTACTTAGTTCTAGCGGCCTAATAGCTCAAACCTAGTTGAGTCGCAGCTCGATAACAAAAGACGAAATAGATACAGAAAAGGTTTTTGATTGATTTCGGACTGAACCTTGTTAAAGGCTGCCTATGTACCCCTTTCGAGGATCAAGCCGAACATAGTTCAATTGATAGAGATGGACAAGAGATCGAACTGCCTGGGCGAGTTCGTCTAGTAATTGAGTGCCAGTCATAGAAACCTAACTTGTCGAGAATAAAGCCTAAAGTTTCTAAGTGCAGAGAATTCTGAGTCTAAAAAGTCCTCTCCATGCCTCTCGCCTAGGACTCCTTATATACTAGCTCCAAGGTCGGTTTACGCTTTTACTCTTCTGCCCTTAAGCCGTCATAGCACAAAATGAAGATATTCCATTTTTTCCGATCTTCGTATTTATCCTCAAAATTTCGTATTTATCCGCGGAAACTTGACATTTATCCTTCCTTGCGCGCCAAGCGTAAACCGTCATACAGTTTATGGGCTTTTGGTTAAGAAATCGTAAGCTGGGCCTCGAGTCGTGTCTTAGATCCCTTTGGGCCGTCTTCCAACTCGAAACGTTTATTACGACTTCTTTCGATAAAGAACAAACTTTCCGCGGTTTTTACCGCAAAGTTTGATTGATGTCTTAGAATGGTCGGAAGAAATGAACTGAGTTCGCTACGGTCTTCGGGAGATAGCATCGTAGGATAGACGAGAATGCATGAATTGGTGTCGTATCGATGTTTCGGAAGAGTTCGGTCGCTACGTAACAACCGAACAGAACACACGTAGAGTTCAAGCGAGACGGACACTCGGTCGCTACGTAGCGACCGAGCTTGGTTCGAGCTCGGTCGCTACGTAGCGACCGAGCTGTGTCCATGCTTGGTCGCCGCGTATCGATCGAGCTTGGCTTGTCCGTGGTCCGATTGCCGTACTCGAGTTTGTCCGCAGCCGAATTGGATACATGTCTGTTTCCTTCGGACAATCGGTATTTAGTGGTTCGATTGAGATTTGAACAAGCTCTTACCGCAAGGCTCTTTGTAAAGATATCTTTACGAAGATTACTTTTTCGTAAAAACGTTCATGCTGAGTTTTACGGACTTTCAAGCATTGATTCCGTTGTGAACGATTTTGACCCCAACAAGGACACTGACAGTTCTTCGCTCATGAACTGTTTAAGTCTCTCTTTAAGAACATATCCAAATTAAGAATTGTGAAGAACGAAATAATGAATTTTACGGGAAGGAACTTACATATTTATAGCTGCAGATTAACCGACTGGAAGAAGGGAGAGGATGCATTGAATATGAAATCGTGGAAGGAGTGAGGAGATGGAGTCAATTAGAAGGTTAATGACAATGATTGATTGCGTGGAGTTTCGTAACGGTGCCAGCTTTCTAAAGCAGGGGAGAAGAACTGGAACTGATTCGATGCGGACGATGGCTTCCATGACTGGCAATATTCGTCACTGGCTGGATTTCCACTGTCGGTGGAAGAAGATGGACTGAAACGAAGAACCCTAGAAATCTAAAGCATTGCAGATCCACAAAGCAATTCTTAACGTGAATCGAACATTTTGAAATCCTTGAAATCAAAGGTCACGACTCTTGAAGATGAAGGGGTGACTATCAGGCTTTGTTAATTATTTTCATCAGCCCACTTTAAAAACGTGGTAAGCCAATTTAGTTAATCTGACGAATCCCAGATAAAATCAGAACTGAAAGTTTAAAAATAAAGAGTATTGGACACGTGTAATGCTCTCCTTGCCCTATTTGATGAGGTGGCAAGAGGAAAAGAGAATCCCTTTCTACTTTATGTTATAAGATTTTCAGTTTAACGTGTTTCCATTGAGACATTACCGGGCCGGATTTATGTGCTAAATCTTGTTCCAACGGTTGGTCCGGGCTCATTAAATGACATGTGGGTCATGTTTAATGGGTGGGTGCTTCTGAAGCGGGACTTTTAAACGCTTCTATCTCGTCCATTAGATTGGTAATTATTACTCATAATCCAACTGCTCTAAATTAGCTCTTTTCTCCAGACCGCTCCTCGCCGTTACTTTTAAATTTTTGATCTTTGATCGAACAGTCCAAAGTGGTTGATGCTGAATCTTTTATTCCTGCAGTATTTTGATTTCGAAACTATCAAAATCAAAACATGATTTGGTTTAGATATGGGAAAACTCGCAATATTCTCAAGGTTTGGTTATTACACATTTTATAGAGAATGAACCTATTGGAGTGCGGAGATGGCATTTTTGCACTAGAGGGAGTACATCTATCATTCTTTCACAATAGTTGGCAGAAGTATCATTGTTTTTTTCTTTAGTGAAATCCGAATTGGCCATCATGCATTTTGCCCATAATTTTGAGAACTTCTTTGCTGTGTATGCAGGCGAGGTAAGGTTCTGCGAGTATGTGTTGTACAATTTTTCTCCCAATTAATACACAGTAACGCGAAATCTTTAATTTGAGCCTGCGAGCTTCCCAGTGATGAGGAGGATGATGTTACATGAAGTTTGATGTTCATTAAAAACTATGACGTTACCTAGAGTTTGATGTTCCCCTGGTATATCAAGGGTAGACCCCAAGGCCGATCTAATGGCCACTGCAACTAATAAGGTTTTGAAAGCTATTTTGATTCTGGGATTTTTAATACATTCGACTATTATGAGATCCTGTGGACTGAGGGATCTGAATTTGATGTTAGGTCATCTAATGATGTGATCATGGACAAGTCAGTTGATGGCGATAGAGATGAAGAACTTAGAAAGGAACCAGCTGAAGAGGATGATGTCTTAACCATTTCCAAAGGTCCCATAACTCGAGCCAGAGCCAGGAAACTCAAAGAAGCTATTGGAGGACTAATCAGGAAGTCTTTGGAGCAAGAAGAATGTCTTGGAGGAAGCTTGATACTTCAAGATACACTTATCACCATTCAAGCCATCTTACCATCAAGCTGAGTATCATCTAGGCTAGCAAGCTATGTGTGCTCTTTTCCTATCATTGTTTTTGTCTCATTGGGTTTTGCAATGAAAGGTTTTTAACGAGGCCATAGTCTTGCTATCATATCACCTAGTTGATACTCTCGGACAAAACCACATGAAGAACCTTATGTTATCTTTTACTTCTAAGTACTTATGTCTTTTATTTTCGAAAACTCTATCTAAGTAATGTCTTTGTTTCTACATTTATTAAAGGAGCCTGTTCCTTTATTTTCGAAATGCTTGGAGCCTGTTCCAAGCCTTTCACTATATATATGTGTGTGACGGCAACCCTAGCATCTATCAAGTTTTCTTTCACTTAAAACCTTTTTGTTTTCTTCTTCCTTGCTTTCACGAGTTAACAGAGTGTCTGGTGTGTAATATCCAGTCTGTTGGTGTGTAATATCCAATGCCCAAGGGCTTTGAAAGGTGTGTCATATCCGATCTAAGCCTAGGAGTATCAAGAAGCCTCTCCACAGCCTCTTGTGTCACCATTCGATCCACAGCCTTGATAAACTTGAGTTTTGATTCGTTTATGCAAGGATCTATCCAAAACCATCCAGAGAAGAGTCCTAGGATCTCATTAAGTGGTATCAGAGCCCTCTGGATGGGGAGTTTCGATTTCTCTTTTGTTTGTTCATAAGATCTACTCTTTATCGTTTCATATATTTGATCATTCGGTTCTTGTGTGTTGCTTCTCACTTGATCTGTTTGTTTTCATTATCAGGATTGTTAGATCTAAGAATCTCGATCAAGTTTTAAGCAAAACCCTTCGCATTCTTGTTGATCACGTTACGGCTTTCTTAAATCTGAAAGTTTATTGTGATTGTGTGTTTCGATCTGTTGTTGTTAGCATAGATCCGTAACTATTGAATCTCAAATCATCATCTGTTGAATCTCGAATCATCTTCTGTTAAATCTGAATTGTTTTGTTTCAATTTCGAAAAAGGGATAGAATTCAAATGGTCATGTGTTGTTCAAGTATCTCTATTTGCCGCTATGTTTGAATGTTTTGTTTCCTTATTTGAATCTTGAGTTCTGATTTCTTTTGAACTACTTAGTGGTTCAAGCTTTTCGTGTATCAGGAAGCAATGGGATCTGAGGAGGATGATGAAACCTTTATGAGAAGGAATAAGTTGTTACAAGAAGCAATCACCAAACAAGTGATGGAAGCTATGGTGAAGTTGCTGGAAGAGAAGTATGATCAGAGATCGAATGATGGGCAAGGGCAAGCATCTGGCCAGACACGTGAGCAAAGAAGAAACAGACGTGGCCAGCGTGAGCATGCTGGATCATAAGAAACTGATAACTTCTATGAGAGAAGTAGCCATAGCTCCGGCTCAAGGTATAGCAGCAGAAGGTCTCGACATGATCATGAAGGCCGTAGACACAAACACAATGAGTTAACGGGACTTAAGCCTAAGATCCCTCCTTTCCATGGCAAAGCTGATCCAGATGCGTATCTTAAATGGGAAAAGAAGATAGAACCCGTCTTCAACTTTCAGCATTATTCAGAGATTAAGAAGATTCAAGTTGCTGCTACTGAATTCAATGATTATGCTTTGAGCTGGTGGGATCAGTTGGTTACAAACAGGAGGCGCAATGGGGGAGTTTCCTATTAAGACTTGGGCTGAGATGAAAGCTTTGATGCACAAGAGGTTTGTACCAAGCCATTATCATCGTGATCTTCATCAAGGGCTGAGGCTGCTTACACAAGGCTCACGGACTGTAGAGGAGTACTATCAAGAGATGGAGTTGCTTATGTTAAGAGCTAATGTATCTGAGGTCAGTGAAGCTACTATGGCACGGTTTCTTGGTGGACTTAACCGTGAGATACAAGATAGACTGGAGATGCAACATTACTTGGAGATAGAGGAGATGTTACACAAAGCTATCTTAGTGGAGCAACAAGTTAAAAGAAGAAGTCATGCGTGTAGCAGCTATGGTTCTAGTAGGTACCAGACTCCTAAAGAAGATAAACCAAGCTATTAGAAGGAGAGCAAGCCACAGCCAAAGGAAGATCCTAAGCCTAATAGCATCTACAGCAAAGATAAGGGTAAAGTGGAGACTACAAGCTCGCGTGCAAGAGATGTGAAGTGTTTTAAGTGTCAAGGGCGTGGGCACTATGCTAATGAGTGTACCAACAAGAGAGTTATGATTCTTTTGGAGAATGGAGAGTTTGAATCTGAAGATGAGAAACCAGAGACTGATCAAGAACTATCAGAGGCAGAGTGTGAGGAAGAACCCGTTCGTGGTAGACTTTTTGTTGCAAGAAGGACTCTCAGCTAGCAAAACAAAATCGAGGAGCAAGAACAAAGAGAGAACTTGTTCTACACACGTTGTATGGTGCAAGGAAAGATCTGCAGTCTGATCATTGATGGTGGAAGTTGTGTCAATGTTGCTAGCGAGACAATGGTGAAGAAGCTTGGC
The DNA here is from genome assembly GCF_000309985.2 of Brassica rapa. Taxonomy (NCBI): domain Eukaryota; kingdom Viridiplantae; phylum Streptophyta; class Magnoliopsida; order Brassicales; family Brassicaceae; genus Brassica; species Brassica rapa. The sequence continues at coordinate 14,610,095 of NC_024800.2, forward strand.
TTGAAAACTCAGAAACATCCTAGGCCTTATCGACTGCAATGGCTTAATGAAGAAGGCGAGATGAGGGTATCTACTCAGGTTTCTGTATCCTTATCCATTGGGAGATATGAAGATGACATTCTCTGTGATTTTATACCCATGGAAGCCAGCCACATATTGCTTGGAAGGCCTTGGCAGTTTGATGGGCGTTTCATTCACGATGGCTTCACCAACAAACATTCTTTTGAGTTCAACGGCAAGCAAACTATCTTGGAGCCTCTAACTCCTAAAGAAGTGCATGAAGATGAGCTTCAACTTCAGAAAAAGAAAAAGATTGATCTCAAACCAGATAAGCAAAACAACTTCTATGCCAAAACTAGTGAAATCAAAAGATCTCTTTACTCTCATCAATCGGTTCTCTTGTTTGTTTTTAAAGAATCTCTTTTGTCTCTAACGAATTGTACTCCGGTATATCCGAGTGAGATGTCAGCTCTTTTACAGGAATATCAGGATGTATTTCCAGAAGATAATCCCATTGGCTTGCCACCTATCCGTGGGATTGAACATCAGATTGACTTCGTACCATGAGCTACTCTTCCCAACAGACCAGCATACAGAACTAATCCTGTGGAAACCAAGGAGCTACAAAGACAGGTTGAGGAACTGATGGAGAAAGGCCATATCCGTGAGAGTATCAGCCCATGTGCTGTACCTGTGCTCCTTGTGCCTAAGAAAGATGGGAGCTGGTGCATGTGTGTTGATTGTAGAGCAATCAACAATATAACAGTGAAATATCGCCACCCTATTCCTAGATTAGATGATATGCTTGATGAATTACATGGCTCTAGTATCTTTTCAAAGATAGATTTGAAGAGTGGGTATCATCAAATAAGAATGAAAGAGGGAGATGAGTGGAAAACAGCCTTTAAGACTAACCATGGGCTGTATGAGTGGTTAGTCATGCCCTTTGGATTAACCAATGCTCCTAGCACTTTTATGAGATTGATGAACCATGTGCTTAGATCTTTCATAGGCTTGTTTGTGGTAGTATATTTTGATGATATCCTTGTTTACAGTAAGAGCCTAGAGGAGCATATAGATCATCTTAGGTCTGTTCTTGATGTGTTAAGAAAAGAAAAATTGTTTGCTAACCTTAAGAAATGCACTTTTTGTACATATAACTTGGTTTTCCTAGGCTTTGTTGTGAGTGCAGATGGAGTAAAGGTGGATCAGGAGAAGGTGAGAGAAATTCAAGAATGGCCAATTCCTAAGACCATAAGTGAAGTAAGGAGCTTCCACGGGCTTGCTGGTTTCTACAGGCGGTTTGTTAAAGACTTTAGCACTATAGCAGCTCCCTTGACTGAGGTGATAAATAAAGAAGTCGGATTCAAGTGGGGAGAAGCACAAGAGACTGCCTTCCAATGCCTTAAGGAGAAGCTTACTCATGCCCCTCTTCTTATACTTCCAGATTTTAATAAAACCTTTGAGATTGAATGTGAGGCTTCTGGTATTGGAGTGGGTGCTGTTTTGATGCAGGAAAATAGACCCATAGCTTACTTCAGTGAGAAGCTTTGAGGCGCCACTCTCAACTATGCAACTTATGATAAGGAGTTGTATGCCTTGGTGAGAGCTTTGCAGACTTGGCAGCACTACTTGTGGCCCAAGGAGTTTGTGATACACACTGATCATGAGTCCCTCAAGTACTTGAAAGGACGAAACAAGCTCAGCAAGAGACACGCAAGATGGGTGGAATTCATAGAAACATTTCCTTATGTCATCAAGTACAAACAAGGTAAAGAAAATATAGTTGCTGATGCACTATCTCGAAGGTATGTTCTCTTAAACACTCTTGATGTCAAGTTGTTGGGTTTGAGCAAATTAAAGGTATGTATGAATCTGATCCAGATTTTAAAGAAGCTTATAACTCTTGTGAGAAATTTGCTGCTGGACATTAGTTTAGACATGATGGATTTCTCTTTTATGATAATAGACTGTGTGTGCCTAATTGCTCTTTGAGAGATTTGTTTGTTAGGGAATCGCATGGAGGAAGTCTCATGGGTCACTTTGGTATTGAAAAGACTCTTAAAACTTTGCAGGATCATTTCTTTTGGCCTCGGATGAAAAGAGATGTTGAGAAACTATGTGCGAGATGTGCAACTTGCAAGCAAGCTAAGTTGTTGGAATGACATAATCTATGGATTTCATTGTTGGATTGCCTAGAACTAGGACTGGAAAGAATTCTATCTTTGTTGTTGTTGACAGGTTCTCAAAAATGGCACATTTTATAGCATGTCACAAAACTGATGATGCATTACATGTAGCTAATATGTTCTTTAAGGAGATTGTGCGTTTACATGGCATGTCTAGGACCATAGTTTCTGATAGAGATACTAAGTTTCTTAGTTATTTTTGGAAAACTCTTTGGTCTAAACTAGGCACTAAGTTGTTGTTCTCCACTACTTGTCATCCACAAACTGATAGACAAACTGAAGTAGTTAATAGAACTCTAGGAACTCTCTTGCGTGCATTCATCAAAAAGAATCTGAAATCTTGGGACGACTATCTGCCACATTGTGAATTTGCATATAACCATGCTGTGCATTCGGCTTCTAAGTTTTCACCCTTTGAAATTGTTTACGGGTTCAATCCCACCTCTCCTTTGGATTTAATCCCTTTACGTGAGTGTGAAAGGGTCAGTTTGGATGCCAAAAAGAAGGCAGAGATGGTGAAACAACTCCACGAGCAAGCTAGGCTCAACATTGAAGAGAAAACTAAGCAGTATGTCAAGCATGCCAACAAAGGAAGGCGTGAGAGGGTCTTTAAGGAGGGTGACAAAGTCTGGGTTCATTTGAGAAAAGAGAGGTTTCCTAATGAGAGGAAGTCAACGCTTATGCCGAGAATTGCTGGACCTTTTGAGATCACAAAGAAGATCAGCAACAATGCCTACAAGATTGATCTCCAAGGTAAGTATGATGTGAGTAATAGCTTCAATGTTACTGACTTGATCCCTTTTATTGCAGATGAACCTGATTTGAGGTCAAATCCTTTTCAAGAGGGAGGGGATGATGTGATCATGGACCAGTCAGTTGATGGAGATAGAGATGAAGAGCTTAGAAAGGAACCAGCTGAAGAAGATGATGTCTTAACCATTTCCAAAGGTCCCATAACTCGAGCCAGAGCCAGGAAACTTAAAGAAGCTATTGGAGGACTAATCATGAAGTCTTTGGAGCAAGAAGAATGTCTTGGAGGAAGCTTGATACTTCAAGATACACTTATCACCATTAAAGCCATCTTACCATCAAGCTGAGTATCATCTAGGCTAGCAAGCTATGTGTGCTCTTTTCCTATCATTGTTTTTGTCCCATTGGGTTTTGCAATGATAGGTTTTTAACGAGGCCATAGTCTTGCTATCACATCACCTAGTTGATACTCTCGGACCAAACCACATGAAGAACCTTATGTTATCTTTTATTTCTAAGTACTTATGTCTTTTATTTTCGAAAACTTTATCTAAGTTATGTCTTTGTTTCTACATTAATTAAAGGAGCCTGTTCCTTTATTTTTGAAATGCTTGGAGCCTGTTCCAAGCCTTTCACTATATATATGTGTGTGATGGCAACCCTAGCATCTATCAAGTTTTCTTTCACTTAAAACCTTTGTGTTTTCTTCTCCCTTGCTTTCACGAGTTAAGAGAGTGTCTGGTGTGTAATATCCAGTCTGTTGGTGTGTAATATCTAACGCCCAAGGGTTTTAGAAAGGTGTGTCATATCCGATCTAAGCCTAGGAGTATTGATAAGCCTCTCCGCAGCCTCTTGTGTCACCATTCGATACACAGTCTTGATAAACTTGAGTCTTTGATTCGTTTATGCAAGGATCTATCCAAAACCATCCAGAGAAGAGTCCTAGGATCTCATTATCTAAGGCATCAACGAAGGTTTTTTCTCCATGATGTTTCTGAGTGAGCATGAATTTAACGAATTTGACTGTGAGGTTGTGGACTATTTTAAGGTAGGCTTTCCGTGCATTCCGCCTGATCTTTGTATTATATGTTTAACTGGCTGGTAAGCTTGGAGCTTGGAGGCCTCCAATTCAAGCTATGTTATTAGAAGCAATGAATCTGAATATGAAGTTATTAGAAGTTGTTTCGCCTTCAATCTTTTTGAATGCGTCATGGATATTGTTGTACCTCTGGAGGGGACTAAATGAAAAAAAAAACCTTTAACGAAAATGTATCTCCCCATTGGAGAATGTCCTAATTGTATCATTTAGGCAGAAAGCTTGATATTGGCACATGAGATGAACGAGACTCCGAAAGAGGAAGATACTCCTCCCCCTCCTGACCACCTCATCCCAGTCCTAAATGCAAATAGATGTTCGAGGCACAAAGACAACACTTAATTATTATTTTTTTTTTTTGGGGGGGGGGGGGGGGGGGAATGGTACAACGACTTTTGACTCTAACGTGGGGCATGAAATCTTCAGTTCAACTAGACCAACTATCAGTGACCTTTGAAAAATATTGTATGAAACTAGTCAAAATCTTATAAGAAGAGGAAGACGACTGTCCATCTTTAGTAGCCAAAACTGATGATTATCATCTCATTACCGGTACGTTTAATTCTTACTTCATATCCTTTATTTGTCTTTCTTTGAATATTCAAATTGATAGCTTTGCAAAAAGGAGCTCGGTCTCGTAATTCTTCCTTGTTCCATGTAAATACTCGGATTTCCAACTGGATGGTTCCTGAGATAACCTTCTTCGGTAACTTTAATAAGTTATGGAGATTTTGATGTGAAAAACACAAACCTTACTTCTAATAAACTTAAATTACAACCCCTCAAAAAATCCGGTGAAAGTAATAAACATCAACATTTTTAAAATAACTTAGTTTGTCTAACAATAACTGTATATAAGGTTTTAACATTTTACTTAAGAGTGTTTCCTAGAAGTCAAATTTATTAACGAAAACAATACCATAACAAGTAAAACGCAGTTATGCTTGGTTTCCCTGGGATTTTACTCCTTTCTTCAAGGTTTTAGGTGTTTTTTGTGCAAGTTTTGGTTTCAACCTTTTGTTTGTTGTTTGTATTTAATTTCTGTTTCACTTGTACCCTCCGGGAATATTTGTTTGCCGGCTTAATTTTTTTTCAATTATTTCATCCATGTATCTTCTTTGGTTTAATGAAATTTACCAGCGAAAATACATGTAAATGCTGTTCTTACTTCATCCTGCACAACAATTAACAGCTTGATGAGCTTCCCTGGTTGGTTTCATTGGTATGCTACCAAACTATCACTAGTACAATAAAGAAAGAGGAGGTCAATTCTTGTATGATTCTACAAGACTCATGATTTACCTGATCCCAACATTTGAGTGATATCAGGTTCGTATCTACAGCAAACCACGCCTCCATCCGACTTATATACCACTGCAAAACTTGGTACGCCATTCCTTCTTGCCTAGATAGTAAAAGAAAATAACAGAGGTTATAATAGATATATGAAGTTTAAAATGTATGGATTTCTTTCCAAGACGATGGATATTCCTTGAAGAACTGACATATCACTGGCGGTTTCATCCCTTATTTTTTCCAGTCTGTAATCAACAAGGAAGTAAGCATGTGTCAAACTCTCTTTGAGATAAAGGAAGGTAATTAGGTTATTTAATAGATACTTCATCTAGAATTCTCTTGAATGCATCTCCAACTTGAGTAACCAAGTGTGGTCAACTTTTGTTCCCATGCATGTCATAAAGTTACATAACTGAAACAAAAGAAAGTCATCATGATTGTTGGGGTCAAAATCGGTCACGATGGAATCAATGTCTAAAAATTCCCGAAAAATATTTCTCGCAATATAAATTTGGTATAATTTTATTGAAAAGGTTATACGACGAGTTCTACAGACGAGGGATGTATAAATAATATTAATTTGAAAGAATATTTATAAATATAATTTCTTAACATTAACTTTACTATTTGTTTTGGGCTTTAAGATATCATAAGTAACGGTTAACAGTTAGATGAACCGCAAATGCTCCATAGACCGTGGCATGTGTCCATTGGCTATGGGTGAAAACCAAATCGCTCCTTCTTCGACCATTAGATTAATACTACAAATAATTAAATATATGCAAGGAGTGTTGGAAAAAAAGAGCTGTCATGCTGTCCGGTCCTGGTGTAAGTACGATGACGTTGTCCTTAGTTTCAAATAATTCATAACAATGAATAAATAGTTTGTTTATTGAGAAAAATAATTCAAATATTTATGAATCAAATAAATAAATTATAAGAAGTAAGCATATTGAGTAAATATATTGATTACAGAGGATATTGGTGTGGAAAAGGTGGCAGTAGATTATTTTGAAGAGCTTTTTACTACCACCTCTTCTACGGAGTTCGATAACTTTCTCACAGAGATAACACCGGGTATCACTCCTCAGATTACTCAGCGACGGTTAAGATTAGCGACATAGAATGAGGTTAGAGAAGCCTTGTTTATGATGCACCCAGAGAAGACACCAGGACCGGACAGCATGACAGCTCTTTTTTTCTAACACTCCTTGCATATATTTAATTATTTGTAGTATTAATCTAATGGTCGAAGAAGGAGCGATTTGGTTTTCACCCATAGTGATGTGCCCCAGTCCGAGGATCAGTCCATGGAATCAGATCAGAACGAGGATCAGAACGAGGATCAGAACGTCCAGAACAACGCAACTGAGGTTCAGTCCATCGATAGGGCCGAACATACTGCTCGGGCCGTGTATCGTCTTGACCCGCACTCGTCCGGATTGGAGCTTCAGCATAACCCATGACCAGATGGCCAAATCAACCGTACTGAAGTTCGCCTTTCCCATCCTGTTTGTCATGCTAAATCCATTGGTCAAGCCAGAAGTGAAGTTGATCGAGTTGAATCCAAATCCGACCATGGTTTCTCTCTCTTAAGCCGTCTCGGCCGAACCGGCGATCGTTCTGATGAACTGATCCGACACTTCGATCAGTTCATGAACTTTGATCAACCAAATCTCTCTAAGGCAAGACTCTTGAGGTTGTCCGAAGACTTAGCCACCTTTTGGCCCGGAACAGTTCATGAAAATCACCCGTCCGTACATGAAGAACGAACCGGCCGTGTACTTCTTCTTACCGCGGGACGCGCTATCAGTTACACCGAACCTGGACAAGAGTAGCCGAAGAGTTCAAATCGACCAGTCAACATTATTTTCTGTGCTTTGACTAGATCTGGTCTTCTATCTATTTTCTATGTCTATTTTTCATACATTCTACTTATTATCTTTGACTACAAGTTGTATAAGTATGAGAACACATCTTTGAGATGAAATAATCGATTTTCCTTATTCATTTTTGAGTGTTCTTTCTTTGTTCTTTGATTAGAACATTCTTGTTCCCTTGGTGAGGCTATCTCCAAGTGAATCCCCTTTCTTTGAGCCGGACATGTGTGTCAAATCAAGCGGCCATTGAGAGTTCTAGTAGTATCATTGGGCCTTCCGCATCCCTTTGTGTCACTAAACAATCCATCAGTTCTCTATCTCTTCAGATCGAGTTCATATCTTCAGATCCAGTTGAGTGTTCGTTCCTTAGGGGTCTTCAAGTGGTATCAGAGCCACTCTCCCGGTATCTCTTTTCATTCCATCTTTCTCATCTATCATTTTCTTCATTAAAAAAAAAAAAAATTCTTCTTCTATCTATCTTTGGATCCGGGCCCCTCTTTACCATCCATATATATATAAAAAAAAAGAAAGATCTAATCAAAAAAAAAAAGAAAGAAAAGATATCAAAAGTTTTCAATTGTGGTTTGGTGGTAGAAGAGTAATCCTGCTGGCCGAGGAGAAATCCGGTCTTGGAGGTGGTTAATACGGATTCCCCTTGTTAAATCTCTTATCTTTCTATCTTGTCTCTTGGGTGTTTCACTTGGGATTCTCATTTTGGGATATCTAGTTTGTTCTCTTAGAACTTTGAGGGAAACTCTCTTGAGTGACTACCAAATTGAGTGAAACACGTGTGTGGGCAAGGACAAACAACTGAGTGTGAGAGGGTTTTAATCTAACTTTACCTTGTCTAAGTTTTCAGGTAGCCATGGATAGTGAAGAAGAAAGAAACCGACCCGGAAACTCATATGCCGGACTATCTAACTTGCAAATGCGTGCTCTCAATGATTCTATGTCTAACTTGTTGAATACAGGTTTGGAGGCGATCCATCAGAGGCTTGATGAACTTCAGGGCCGTCCAACTCAGTCACGTACCAGAACCAGACGTGACCATCCAAGGAGGAACAGCCGGTCCGACCTAGAAATCCGAGAAGAGTCTTATGATGATGATCGATCCATCAACCGTCCAAGGAGAGTTCCTAGGCATCAAAACCGAGGTGATGTCAATCCTTTTGGTAGAAATGAAAGAACCAATGATGGCTTGAGTGGTTTGAAATTGAAAATTCCAAGTTATGATGGCAAAAATGATCCGGATGCTTTTCTTGAATGGGAAAGAAAAATTGAACTTGTGTTTGATTGCCAAATTTTTCTGATATTAAAAAGGTTAGACTTGCTGCTGCTGAGTTTACTGGCTATGCTATTAACTGGTATGATCGAGTTGTGACTAGCAGGAGGAGAGCAGGTGAGGCGCCAGTTGATACATGGGATGAGCTTTCCATGCTGATGCGGAGACGCTTTGTTCCCGACCATTACCACCGAGATTTACACCATAAACTTAGGCGTTTGCTTCAAGGTTCTAAGTCAGTTGAGGACTATCACCAGGAGATGGAAACCTTAATGATCAAGGCTGATGTAGAAGAGCCCTTAGACGCCACCATGGCCAGATTTCTTACCGGGCTCAACCGGGACATACAAGACCGCATGGAGCTGGAAGAATATGACAGCATGGAGCAGATGTTACACAAGGCGGTGCTGATCGAGCAACAAATCAAGAGAAAGGGTCTCACTAAATCGACCTTTGCTTCTAAACCGACCTTTGCTTCCAAGCCAAACTATCAAGACAAGGGTAAGTCTTCTTCCACAACAAATACAGCTTTTAAGACTAATGTCCCTGCTCGTGTTGATAGAGAAAAGAAAGAAGAGGATACCAAACGAACCAGAGACATCCAATGCTTTAGGTGTCATGGCCTTGGCCACTATGCCAACCGAAGTCCAAACCAAAAGGTGATGGTGCTCTTGGAGAATGGAGAAGTCGAATCTGAAGAAGACAAGAAGGATCTCGAACCAGTGTATGATGATGATGATGAGGGAGAAGCACTTGACTTTCCGGTTCATGGTCCCCTTCTTGTTACTAGGAGGGTCTTGGACGACACCACTGATCCCATCTTTGATGAGGAGGTCGATGGAGTGATCGATGAGTTTTGCTCGACTTTTGTGGAAAGTTCTGATCCGATCTATGATGAGGATGTTCTTGATGAGCCGAGCCATGGTTCACTACTGGTTACTAGGCGTGCCTTGAGTGTCCAACCAAAATCCAATGACAAAGAACAAAGGGAGAATCTCTTTCACTCTAGATGTCTCATTTCTGATAAAGTTTGTTCTTTAATCATTGATGGAGGTAGTTGCACTAATGTGGCTAGTGACACCCTTGTAAAGAAACTTGGGCTTGTTACTCGGCCTCTTTCTCGTCCTTTCAGGTTGGAGTGGCTCAATGAGGCTGGAGAACAGTATGTGAAGGAGCAAGTCACGGTTCCACTCTCCATTGGCCGATATGAGGATGAGGTTGTGTGCATTATGCTTCCCATGGATGCTTGCCATGTTCTCTTGGGCCGGCCTTGGCAATTTGACAAGAAGGCAGTGCATGATGGTTTCACAAACCGGCATTCATTTGATAATAAGGGAAAGAAGATCACCTTAGTGCCTTTGTCGCCCTCGGAAGTCCATCAAGACCAGGTCCAACTTAAGAAGAACCGAGACCAAGACTCTAAAGCTGATAAACCTGAGACCAGTACCAGAAACTCTAACTTCTTTGTCAAAGAAAGTCAGGTAAGGAAGTCTCTTTGCTCTCAAAAGCCATTTCTCTTACTAATTTATAAAGAGTCTCTCTTGGCCTCATCTTCTTCTGACCTTGCACCGGAGATTCCGAGTGAGTTTTTAGGAATCTTGCAGGATTATTCTGATGTGTTTCCAGAAGAAAATCCCAAAGGATTGCCACCGGTGAGAGGCATTGAGCATCAGATCGATCTCGTTCCGGGCGCCTCTCTACCGAACCGACCAGCGTACCGCACCAATCCGGTCGAGACCAAGGAGCTGGAGAAACAGATCAACGACTTGCTTGAGAAGGGATATATCAGAGAGAGTCTCGGTCCCTGTGCCGTGCCTGTTCTACTTGTACCAAAGAAGGATGGCTCCTGGAGGATGTGTGTGGACTGCCGGGCCATAAACAACATCACGGTAAAGTATCGACATCCTATCCCTCGTCTTGATGATATGCTTGATGAACTCCATGGTTCTAAGTACTTTTCTAAGATAGATTTGAGAAGTGGCTATCATCAGATTAGGATGAAAGAAGGTGATGAATGGAAAACGGCCTTTAAAACAAAAATAGGTTTGTATGAGTGGCTTGTCATGCCCTTTGGTCTCACTAATGCACCTAGTACTTTCATGCGCCTAATGAATCATGTCTTGAGGTCTTTTATTGGTCATTTTGTTGTGGTCTACTTTGATGACATTCTTATTTACAGCAAAAGCCTTGATGAGCACAAACAACACTTGAAATCTGTTCTTGAAGTCCTTAGAAAGGAACGTTTGTTTGCTAACCTTGGAAAGTGTTCTTTTGGCACAGATCATGTGGTCTTTCTAGGTTTTGTTGTAGGTGCAGATGGCTTGAGAGTGGACGAGCAGAAGGTCCAAGCAATCTGGGACTGGCCAATTCCGACCACCATTGGTGAAGTAAGAAGCTTCCATGGCCTTGCCGGCTTCTATAGGCGATTTGTTCAAAACTTTAGTACCTTGGCGGCTCCTCTTACTGAAGTAATCAAGAAGAACGTGGGGTTCAAATGGGGACCAGCTCAGGAAGAAGCATTCGAAATCCTTAAAGGGAAGTTGACTCATGCCCCTTTACTTGTACTTCCAGATTTTTCTAAAGCTTTTGAAATCGAATGTGATGCTTCTGGTGTTGGTGTTGGTGCTGTGTTGATGCAGGAGGGAAAACTAGTGGCTTATTTCAGTGAGAAGCTTGGAGGAGCCATGCTCAACTACCCCACATACGACCAAGAACTCTATGCCTTGGTGAGGGCCCTTCAAACGTGGCAGCACTATCTTTGGCCTAAGGAGTTCATTATCCACACTGATCATCAGTCTCTAAGACACTTTAAGGGTCCGCAGAAGCTCAACAAGAGGCATGCTCGTTGGATGGAGTTCATTGAGACATTCCCTTATGTGATCAAGTACAAACAAGGTAAGGAGAATGTTGTGGCCGATGCATTGTCTCGAAGGTATACTTTTCTCTCAGCCCTTGAAACTAAATTGCTTGGTTTTGAATTTATCAAGGATCTTTATGCTTCTGATCAGGAATTTATAGAGATTTTTCAAAAATGCCCAAAGATTGCTTATGGCAAATACTTTCAAAATTCTGGTTTCTTATTCTTTGATAACCGTTTGTGTGTGCCCCAATGTTCTTTGAGGGAGTTGTTTCTCAGGGAAGCTCATGGAGGTGGGCTTATGGGATACTTTGGTGTCAAGAAGACTTACAAGGCGGTTCATGATCACTTCTATTGGCCAATCTTAATGAAAGATGTGGAACAGATATGTAGCCGTTGTGTGGTGTGCAAGAAGTCTAAGTCCAAATCTTCAAACCACGGTTTGTATTTCGCACTTCCTATTCCTTCTCATCCTTGGGTAGACATTTCTATGGATTTCGTGTTAGGATTGCCAAGGTCTAAGTCTCGACGAGATTCAATCTTTGTTGTTGTTGACAGATTTTCGAAAATGGCTCATTTCATTTCTTGTCATAAACCTGATGATGCCACACAAGTTGCTGATTTGTTCTTTAGAGAGATTGTTAGATTGCATGGAATGCCTAAGACCATTGTATCTGATCGCGATGCTAAGTTCCTTAGTTATTTTTGGAAAACCTTATGGTCTAAACTAGGAACAAGATTGATGTTTTCCACAACTTGTCATCCGCAAACTGATAGTCAAACTGAAGTTGTTAATCGAACCTTGTCTGCTCTGCTTAGATCCTTGGTTAAAAAGAATCTTAGGCTTTGGGAAGAATGTTTACCACATGTTGAGTTTGCTTACAATCATGCAATGCATTCTGCTACAAAGTTTTCTCCTTTTGAAGTTGTTTATGGGTTTAATCCTTTGTGCCCACTTGATCTTTTACCTTTGCCTCTGAGTGAAAGAGTTAGTACAGATGGCAAGAGGAAGGCGGACACTATCAAAAAGCTACATGAACAGGTTCGTGCAAACATTGAAGCCAAGACCGAGATCTATAAAAGATATGCCAATCAGAAAAAAAGGAGGTTATTTTCAAAAAAGGCGATCTTGTTTGGGTTTACTTGGGGAAGGAGCGATTTCCGGAAGAAAGAAAGTCTAAACTTATGCCTCGGGTCGATGGTCCATTCCAGATCCTTAAAAAGATCAATGACAATGCTTATCAGCTTGATCTTCAAGGTAAGTATGACATTTCTTCGAGCTTTAACGTTTCTGATATTTCCCCTTTTATTGTAGATGATCCGGATTTGTGGTCAAATCCTTTTGAAGAAGGAGGGAATGATGTGCCCCAGTCCGAGGATCAGTCCATGGAATCAGATCAGAACGAGGATCAGAACGTCCGGAACAACGCAACTGAGGTTCAGTCCATCGATCGGGCCGAACATACTGCTCGGGCCGTGTATCGTCTTGACCCGCACTCGTCCGGATTGGAGCTTCAGCATAACCCACGACCAGATGTCCAAATCAACCGTACTGAAGTTCGCCTTTCCTGTCCTGTTCGTCATGCTAAATCCATTGGTCAAGCCAGAAGTGACGTTGATCGAGTGGAATCCAAATCCGACCATGGTTTCTCTCTCTTAAGCCGTCTCTGCCGAACCGGCGATCGTTCTGATGAACTGATCCGACACTTCGATCAGTTCATGAACTTTGATCAGCCAAATCTCTCTAAGGCAAGACTCTTGAGGTTGTCCGAAGACTTAGCCACCTTTTGGCCCGGAACAGTCCATGAAAATCACCCGTCCGTACATGAAGAACGAACCGGCCGTGTACTTCTTCTTACCGCGGGACGCGCTATCAGTTACACCGAACCTGGACAAGAGTAGCCGAAGAGTTCAAATCGACCAGTCAACATTATTTTCTGTGCTTTGACTAGATCTGGTCTTCTATCTATTTTCTATGTCTCTTTTTCATACATTCTACTTATTATCTTTGACTACAAGTTGTATAAGTATGAGAACACATCTTTGAGATGAAATAATCGATTTTCCTTATTCATTTTTGAGTGTTCTTTCTTTGTTCTTTGATTAGAACATTCTTGTTCCCTTGGTGAGGCTATCTCCAAGTGAATCCCCTTTCTTTGAGCCGGACTTGTGTGTCAAATCAAGCGGCCATTGAGAGTTCTAGTAGTATCATTGGGTCTTCCGCATCCCTTTGTGTCACTAAACAATCCATCAGTTCTCTATCTCTTCAGATCGAGTTCATATCATCAGATCCGGTTGAGTGTTCGTTCCTTAGGGTTCTTCACATAGCCAATGGACACATGCCACGGTCTATGGAGCGTTTGCGGTTCATCTAACTGTTAACCGTTACTTATGATATCTTAAAGCCCAAAACAAATAGTAAAGTTAATGTTAAGAAATTATATTTATAAATATTCTTTCAAATTAATATTATTTATACATCCCTCGTCTGTAGGGCGAGTTCACTCTAGTATTATATAAAACAGGCTTGTAAGTACGATGACGTTGTCCTTAGTTTCAAATAGTTCATAGCAATGAGTAAATAGTTTGTTTACTGAGAAAAAATATTCAAATATTTATGAATAAAATAAATAAATTATAAGAAGTAAGCATATTGAGTAAATATATTGATTACAGAGGATATTGGTGTGGAAAAGGTGGCAGTAGATTATTTCGAAGAGCTTTTCACTACCACCTCTCCTATGGAGTTTGATGACTGTCTCACAAAGATACCACCGGGTATCACTCCTCAGATGAATCAGCGACTGTTAAGATTAGCAATAGAGAATGAGGTTAGAGAAGCCTTGTTTATGATGCTCCCAGAGAAGGCACCTGGACCGGACGACATAACAGCACTTTTTTCCAACACTCCTGGCATATTATTAAGAAGGATTTAATGGAGATGGTGAATAGTTTTTTTGGTTTCTAGAATACTGGATCTAAGGTTAAATATTACTAATATTTTTATAATTCCAAAGACGGAGAGGCCTACAAGGATGACAGAGTTGAGGCCAATTAGTCTATGTAATGTTGGATATAAAATTATCTCTAAGGGCATGTGTCAGCGTTTGAAAATATGCTTACCCTCCCTCATATTAGAAACTCAATCGGCATTTGTGCCAAGAAGGTTGATCTCGGATAATATTCTTATAACTTAGGAAATATTTCATGGATTAAGGATTAGTAACGCATGTCAAGGAAAATATATGGCAATTAAAACGGATATGAATAAAGCGTATGATAGAGTGGAATGAGATTTTTTCAAGGCTCTGCTACAGAAGATGGGTTTTGATATTCATTGAATCACATTAATGATGGAGTGTATATTATCGGTTCAATATCGGGTTCTTTTAAATGGTTAACCATGGGGTCTTATTGTTCCACACAGGGGCTTACAATAAGGGTATCCTTTATCTCCATATCTATTTATTCTGTTCACTGAGGCTTTAATTGCAAATATTAAAAAAGGCGGAGAGAGAACGACTTTTAACAGGAATGAAGGTAGCTAAAGCATGTCCTCCGATATCTCATTTGCTTTTTGCGGATAATAGTCTTTTATTTTGTCAAGCTCGAAAAGAAGAGTGTCAAACTATTCTAAGGATTTTAAAGGAATATGAGCCAGTATCGGGTCAGCTTATAAATTTTGATGTCTTCAATTCAATTTGGACACAAAATTGAGGAATCATCTAGACATGAGTTACGAGATATTTTGGGCATCCAGAATCTTGGAGGTATGAGATCTTATCTAGGCCACCCATAAAATCTGGGGGACTCCAAGATACAAATTTTTATCTTTGTGCAGGACCGGCTAAATAATAGAGTTAATGGTTGGACTTTTAAATTCTTCACAAAGGGAGGAAAGGAAGTGATTATAAAATTAGTGGTTACGGCATTACAAAACCATGTAATTTCTTGCTATCGTCTACCTAAGACAACTGTCAAAAAACTGACAACCGTGGTCGCACATTTCTGGTGGAGTCCAGGAGGAAGCACAAGAGGAATGCATTGGAAATCATGGGATAAAGTATGTATAGATAAGGAGGATGGATGACTAGGTTTAAAAGATATTACTGATTTCAACACAGAGATACATGGAAAACAGTTATGGCGTTGATATCACTCAAATTACCCTAAGGAGTGAATTACTCTCTCAGATAAGAGGTTCGGATATAGTACTTAGGGATCGAATCCACAAGGACTCTAGGATTACTCAACAGATCTAAGGGATAGAAATAAAGATAGACTAAGAGGTTTATTTGTTTAAAAGCAGTAAATGATGAGTCGAACTGTAACGCCCGAATCCGGCCTCTCAACGAAACTGGACCCGTTTGCTACTTAATAAAATTCTTTACTTGTTTGATTCATTTTATGTCTTTCTTTTACTAAGTCATGTTCGAATCTGAGGTTCTAAAACAATTGAACAGATAGCACAGCGGGATATAAATGTGTATAAAATGTATTACTTAGAAACATGAGATCCGACACACAACTTCTTAATCGTTTCATAGACAATCACTAGTTCATCCCTAGCATCATCTAACCACACGTTACATGGCCTCTCACTGACCGAGCCTTCACGGCTCCTTGGCTTGACCAGAACCATCCTTAGTTCCTGAAACCACAACCAGATAAGCATTAATCATAACCGAGAATAGAACGGGTCGATTCTACAATGCTTGGCTTGGTTCCTAGAACATAGATAAACCTCAGTCAACATAATCATAAACATATATGAATCTGCCTACCGTATCCTAAGTCATTCAACCAACCACCCTTTGACTTAGAATCAGATGGACAGTCCAGAATAGATAAACATAACACATGAACAGTCTGGATCGTCCCAAAGACTAATCCGTCTAAGCGGATAGAATCTAGGTGCGACCGGCCTAGTTGAAGTCCGGCTCAATGGCCCAACGGACTTCCTTACCTGATCCGGCCTTGGGCCTCGATCCAACAGCCGAGTAAGCCCCAAGCCCAATCCGGTAGGCTAAGCAACCGATCAGACCTTGCGACTCTTATCCTGGTTTAGACGAACTGTGTACTTGTCTTAAACCCACAAGATATGGACTGATCCCTAAGGATCGGTCACGGCCTGTCTCAACAGACACCGTTTGGAACATGCACCCCTTCAGTCCTTGGTACCTCTTGGTCCTCGTACCTCTCGGTCCTCTTACCTCTTGGTCCTCGTACCTCTTGATGTTCGTAACCCTTGGCAACTTGTACCCTTTGGTTACTTACACCCTTTGGCTGCTCACAACCTTTGGTAACCCGTGACCGTTGGTAACTCAAAACCCTTGGTAACTCGTGACCTTTGGCAACTCTTGCCTTTTGGGACATGACCAACTGTTTAGCCCAACC
Organism: Brassica rapa; assembly: GCF_000309985.2. NCBI lineage: Eukaryota > Viridiplantae > Streptophyta > Magnoliopsida > Brassicales > Brassicaceae > Brassica > Brassica rapa. The sequence continues at coordinate 14,626,842 of NC_024800.2, forward strand.
ACCCAGTCCATGGTGCGATTCGAACCATCCGCATAGCCGACCCGTGTCAAGGCTAGCGGTTCAGTTATGATCGGCCAAGTCTAGGGACGTCTCCCTTGGACTGAACCAACACAACCCTTCGTTTATAATCATAAGGAAGAGAAAGGGACCGGATAGAAACAAGAAGAGGATAAGTGATTAGGTCTAATGAACCGACCAGAGCCGCAGTGCGATCACAAGGACCGTCTGTTCGGTCTGATGGAGCCATAGCCCACCACGTACCTTCTGAACCGTGTCAGGGTTCTCCATGTTCTTCTCCTGCTCTCGGTCTCCCATACTTGATCGGAGGTTGCTTCACAAATGATCAGATCACCGGAAACCTAACCACCACACAATCGGCCTTGCTTTAGCCGGAACTCTCTCCCTCTCTTTCTTTCTCTCTCTCTACGATTTCTCTGAGTATTTTAATCTGGATTGGATGAATGAAATCGACAGAGAGGGCCCCATATTTATAGAAACCGAGGGGGTAAGTCTTTCCCCACAAACAGGCATGACTGGCTAGCGGATGGGTTTGGGTCGGACAGAGGCTCAAGGCCTTACCCAAGCATTCTGGACTTAGCCCACGGCCTTGTCCCAAACACCAACGGTCCATGGCTGCATGGCCGGACCCCCACGGCCCGCCACTGGCCCGGACCCGGACCATCGGCCCTAACCCCGAACAGTCCGTCAAGATGAGATGAGCTAACTCCCAGCTGTCTCAGCTGAGTGAGCTAGTAGTTCAGCTAGTGGAGCTGACTTAGTAGTGGCCAAGCTGGAGTGAGCTTAACCTAACTCCGTTGAGCTGGTCGAGCTACCCACTCCATTCGTCCAACTACCGTCTTACTCGTCCTAGCTGACTCTCGACTTGTATAAGGTTAAGTCTAAGTTTCCTTACATCCTTAACCTTCTATTATGGCCATAGAACGCTTGCCTTGATGTCCTAAGATTGGCTAGTACATCTCCTCGAACCATGGCCGTCCCAACGATCCTATTCAGGATCCGGGATGTTACACAAACAAGGTAATTTTTCGGCGGTTTAAGTTGAAGTTGTTTTAAGGATGGGAAAACCAGCTAGATTTAGGCAAATTCACAGATATGAAAAGCGTGCAACTTAGTTTAGACTAAAGGGTTTGATGGTTTTTGAACTCAACAATGGTAAACCAGATAGGTTTTCTTCACTAGATCTCGGATCTCAACTGTCGGTTATTGATCACGAGAAAGAGTCGATCGATGTGACTTTATGCACATCGTTTGATACACCTTTCGAACAGTCGATCGATACAACAATAGTAGCGTCGATCGATGGTTCTTCTAGCAAGAATTAACGAGCAGGTTGGAATCTGTTCTCTAACCTTCTAGACCAACTCTCGTTGTTATCTAGTCAGTTAGATCACACAGGCTATTTCAGGTATTGAGGGTAACAGTTGGTTATCTCAATTAATCCTAAGATCTAAAATGAGGGTGATCAATCCTAATTTTAGCACTAAGCTCAACAAGCATGAAAGAACAATCAAAACACCTTTTTAACAGTCTTATTAGCAACACATACTTTCAACCTTCATGAGAAACCTAAATCTAATAATTGGGTTTACTCAGACATATTCATGAGAGACAAAGTCATGATGATTTGAATAAAACTCAAATGAAATATTGAACACAGAAAGTAAGAATAATAGAAATAAAGGAGTTCAAGATCTTCTCTGTTATGTAGTCTCAGATCTATCTCTCCAATCCTAAGCTCTCCTAATGGTAGCCAAAATGCTTCTTCTCCAAACTAGGTCTTTATGCCAGTCTGCCTCTAATATGATACAAAACCCTAGTACATATAGCCTCACAGGCGGCTAAGGGCTTCGGTTGCAATTAATAAACTTTTAGGAAATGAAATCTTCTAATTTCGTGATTAATCCTCAGTTGATCCAACATCGATCGATGGCGCTCAACGGTTTTCGATCGATTTTAATTGGCTATGGTCGATCGATATTGATCTTCAAGCATCGATCGATGTTGTACGCGTAAAAGTACTCCAAAGCGTCCCAAAAGCATCATTTCCTTCTATCAAGTAACTGAACCTGTAATTGCTTTGAAAAGACTTTAAAACGTAGTAAATTGATCTTAAAACACTTATATACCATGACTAAAAATGGGAGAAATCCATGGTATATCAGGCGTCTGATTGAGAAGCCAAATACGTTATTTGCTCGAGTATTTAAAGGTCGGTATTACGGGAATGCATTACCCATGGAACCGATTCGTTCACATGCTCCGTCATATGGCTGGCAGAGTAGCGTCTCTGCTAGATCACTGGTAAGCAATGGACTAATTAAAAGGGTGGGAACAGCGGAACGATCTATGGCTCCCAACCGCTCGCCCGAGACCAGCAAACCAAAATGAACACAATTTTGACCCAAAGCTAAAAGTGGATTCTCTTATTGATCCTACTTCGCGAATATGGAATTCGCAGGCACTTCGGACTTTGGTGGATCCCCAGGATGTGAAAACTATAGAGAGTATACCACTGAGTAAAACCCATATGGTGGACAGGGATGGATGGCATTTCACAAATAATAGGAAGCATACAGTTAAATCAGGATATCAGATAGAACGGATTTATCAAGATAGGGAAAGACCACCTTTAATGTTGGGACCCACAGTTGATGCTTTGAAGGCATTTTGTTGGAAGATACGGTGTCCCCCAAAGTTAAAGCATTTTCTATGACAATTGGTGACATGATGTATACCAGTGAAGAAGAACCTGAAAGCGGGATGAGTACAAGGGGATATATGTTGTGCACGTTGTGGAGCGGAGGAGGAATCGATCAATCATGTGTTCTTTGAATGCCCTCCAGCATTCCAGGTTTGGGCTCTCTCTAGGATACCATCAAACCCATCTATTTTCCCAACAAACTCTCTCTTTACAAAAATGGATCATCTCTTCTGGAGAGTTTCCCCACAGATGGATGATTATCACTTTGCGTGGATACTAAGATATATTTGGAAAGGAAGGAATAATAAAGTTTCCGTAATCTGAATCTGGATCATAGGGACACATTTAAAATGGCAGAAACAAAGTCAACTCTTTGGGCGGAAGCATATGTATTGAATGGAAATAGGATAGTATCTCCGACAGAAGCTACAAATCACACATTAATTTCAGGAAGATGGTGCTTTACAGATGGTTCATGGAAGGCGAATGATATTTTGTCCTGACAAGGTTGGCTTAGTACTCTAGAAGGATTTGATGGGCTCTTGGGGCGCTGAATGTCCGGGCTTGTCTGTGGCCTCTACATGCGGAGATAGAAGCACTAATCTGGGCAATGAAATGTATGAAAAACTTACGTCAATTTCAGGTTACGTTTGCAACGGATTTTTCTCAATTGGTGAAGATGGTTTAGAAACCAGAAAAATGGCTTGCATTTGCGAATTATTTGGAAGTTATTCGGATCTTGAAAGAAGGTTTCATACGATCAGAGATTATCTATGTACCAAGGACGCAAAATTCAAGAGCGGACAGCCTAGCACGTAGTGTCAGGAAGCAACCGTCTTTCGTCGTTCACATGGATCAAGATCTACCGGTGTGGTTCACAGAGTCAGTATGAGTCTGTATAAACTGATGACAAAAAAAAGATTAAATATATTGATTACTTATTAATAGGACAGTTATATAAGAATTTTAGGACCAACCGGTTATGTTAGAAATTATTATAGCTATCAACGAAAGTATATGGCCACTAAGCACATAATATGTCCGGCCAAACAAAAATAAATGGCATATAGGTGCAAACGGTTAGATTAGAAGCAAACAGTTACATAAGAAAAGAGTGAGTTATTAGATCTTTACTACTCTAGGACCGAAATAGAGAGATAAAATGTGATAAATAAATCTACATAAGGCTTTACGTTCCAGACTTGTTTGAAGAATCCGATCCCATGTATACCAAGCTCCAAGACACGCAGTAGTGTCAGGTTAGTGTTGGAGGTTAGCTCTGGTTCTTTCAAACAAGTTAGGCAAGTGTGTATAGTTGACAGGTTAATCCACTTTAGCATCTTTAGTACTATCTAAAATCAGTAAATCTAGAATGGTGCTAAGAAATGGTTAAACATTCAAGTAAAAATCATAAGTTCATAGTCCCCTTCTTGACTCAATAAAATTATTTTTGAAAAGATTTTGACAAAACTCAAGAAGATGGTGTTAGTACTACCTCCCCTAGACTTAAATTACACCGTCTCGGTGTAAAGTGTCCAAAGGTGGTGATAATAAAAGTTAGATGTTTGAGATGTTAGAGCAAGGTGTCGTACCTATCTGTCCCGCACATCGATCGATACCATCCTCTCTGTGTCGATCGATGGCGAAGGACAGAAAGATCTGCATCATGTCTGGAATCTAACTTGTGTGATCTGTCATTTTGGTTAGCTCTGTTAGACACTCCAAACATAAGAAATAAGTAAACAGTCTCAAACATAAAGCATAGATATGTCTAAAATATTAATCCTACAAGTTCGAAAAATAGAAAAACAACTTCATAAGGGAAAGAGATAGAAATGGCAGGACTAGTCGGAGTCCTCGCTGGTCTTGTCGTCGCTCTCGAACGAGGGATCTCTGCGCTGCCTGGAACGTCCTGCTGCTGCTGGTGAGTGAGTTATGACGGTCCTCCTGCTAGTGCAAGATACTCTAGCCCATATGGCACGAAGAGCATCCATAACTACCCTCTGAAAGTCTCCCTGATCGCGCATAGGGATTTCTGTATGTTCGGGAAGTCAGGAAGAGGTGCGTCTGGTGGTCCCTGTGTGGCTCTTGCTCGACGCACTCCGGGAGGTCTGCGCGGGATGGCTGGAAGATCGCGGAGGAGCTGGGCATCGAGCATGAACCGGAGTCTCTCGACACTGTAATCGAAGTATGTGATCGTCCTGTTCGGCATCTGCAGTAGGCGGTGCTGGTTCCCGATCCTGAAACTCCAGAGAAGTTCCTCCTTGAGCCAACCCAAGTTCATCAGGTGTGGCTCGTCCAAGAAGCGGTGGGAGCGGTCGGCTGTGCTCAGGTCTAGGCGGATGCCTAGATACTCAAAGATCAGTGTCAGCAAACTCCCAGCCGTCTCCTTCTTCCTGCCTTTGCCCGTGAAGGGCTTTTTCTTCAATTCCACCAAGTGCGCAGAAAAAATGGCTCCAAGGTTTGGAGTCACCACGGTTGTTCTCATCGAGATGAGTCAGGTCCACCAAGCCGTTTACTCCACAGAAGAGTAGTGTAAGCTCCTGTATCCTCACCTTGTTGGGCTCCATCTTGCAAACCAACATGTTTGTAAGAGCCCGTAGAAAGTATCAAAGGGTAGGGTGACAGATATCTGTCTGTGTGGCGGATTTGGAGTCCCACGCTCCCGTGCCGATTATCTCCCAGAAAATGTTGAGGCCTAGGAAGGGTGGGAGCTTGCTCGGGGTTGCAGTCTCATCGAAACCGTAGATGCGGCAGAGCTCGGGGATGGAGATCCTGTATCGAATCCCCCTGGCGAAGAAGGTCAGTGTACCATCTCCTGCTACCCTCACCCTCGAGGTGCTGTAGGTGAACTCGAATGTGGTCATAAACTGTCTGACCAAGTCGACGTGGAGAGCGTAAGCGGGAGTGGCCATGGTGCCAAGTCCAAGCTGCGTGATCATCTCTTCGATGTTTGTCTGGATCCACAGCTTCCGTAAGATGTATGGGTCGATGAATCGTGTGGGCTCGATAGAGACGCCAAGCCAAGCATTGTAGAACAGTTGTCGTAGTTGTCCCACTCGTCTTTGAGCACACGGTTGATGCACTCCTTGCTGTTGACCGCTTTCTTCGGGTCAGCGAACTCCTCGACTGTGTTGATGGGTGTTTTGTCGTCACGAGGCCAAGGGTCACGGCGCTGTACGGAGGTGCTAGCTTTGTCAAATCTCCTCTCCGTACTCCTCTCACGTCTCTCTGCGGCTACGTCTGAACTCATCTGAAAACAAACAGAAAAGAGAGTAGGAGAGAGATAGTGTTATCGATATATTTTGATATCGATCGATGAAATATGTGAGACATCGATTGATATATGTCATTAAGGCTTAGTCGATAATAAGGATATCTATCGATACTATAGAGTTCGCGTCGATCCATGTCGAATCGCGAACCTTGCAAAAATCACTCAAGTCCAAATCGTACTTTCAAGGTATCAACAGCATAAGATTCACAATCCTAACACTAGGTAATCGTTAGAAACTTCAAAACAATCCCAAATTCACGCCTAATCATAAGTTCTAGTTCATCTCAAAACACAACTCTAAAAATTCCTAATAAAAGAGAATTTCGAAGTCAAACCTTGTAGATTGGGTGAGTGAATGAACTAAACAGATAGAGAATGAGAAATCGAGTGGATTAGGGCGAGAAACGGAAGAAATCCGTCAAGAATAGAGAGAGAAAAGAGAGGTTTTGATTTCGTTAGGGTTTTGCGAATGAGAGGAGAAAGAGGCGGATGTCGAGTTAATTGAGGTTAACCCTCGATATGTCCGCATCGATCGATGGCAGAACAGCTACATCGATCGATATTTCTCCAACTGAGTACTCCTAATATTTTACTAATAGCAAGATATAAATATATATATAAATAAAATTACGAGAAACAAAATATTTTTTTCTTTTTTTTTTTGAAAGAAAATGGGTTGCCTCCCATTCAGCACTTTAATTTAAAGTCTTTAGCTCGACTTCCTGAATAAACTAGTTATCAGGGGTTCTTAGAATAATGGGTTGCCTCCCAATAATGTTTCACACGTTGGCCGTTCACTGTAAACTCATCCCCTTTATCACTTTTTAGAGTTATGGTTCCGGAGGGTTTTACGTCTGTTACTGTGAATGGTCCGGACCAACGAGATCTAAGCTTTCCAGGAAATAGCGTTAGCCGAGAGTTATAAAGGACTTGATCATCCGGTTCAAAGTGTTGTGATAAGATCCTCTTATCGTGGTACGCTTTAGTCATTTCTTTATATAGTTTCGAATTCTCATAGGCTAAATGTCTGATTTCATCAAGCTCGTTAAGCTGGATGAGTCTCCTTTCAGCAGCAGGCTTTAGATCAAAATTTAGAAGTTTGGTAGCCAAGGTTGCTTTATGCTCCAGTTCAAATGGTAAATGACAGGATTTGCCATAAAGGAGGCCGAATGGTGTTGTTCCCAACGGTGTCTTAAAGGCGGTCCTGTAGGCCCAAAGTGTATTATCTAGTTTCCTAGACCAATCCCTTCTCGAAATTCCTACAGTTTTTTCTAGAATTTCTTTGATTTGCCGATATTAGACTTCTACCTTTCCACTGGTTTGTGGGTGGTACGGAGTAGCTACTCTATGCTCAACACCGTTCTTTTTAAGTAATCCATCAAAGACTTATTGATGAAATGGGTTCCACCGTCACTGATGACTATTCTAGGAGCTCCAAACCGTGGAAAGATTATGCTCTTGAAAAGCTTAATAAAGACAGATGTGTCATTGGTTCGGGAAGCTACTGCTTCAACCCATTTGGATACGTAGTCTACAGCAACTAGTATATACTTGTTTCCGTATGAGGATGGGAAAGGACCCATGAAATCTATCCCCCAGCAATCAAAGAATTCTACTTCCAGAATGAACTTCTGTTCCATTTCGTGTCTTTTGCTGATTTTTCCTCATGTTTGGCATCTGTCACATTGTGTTATAAATGCATGGACATCGCGAAAAGTCGTCGGCCACCAGAATCCTGCTTGAAGGATTTTTGAAAGCGTTTAGTAGGTGGAAAAATGTCCTGCATAGTCAGATCTATGACACTGGTATATAATGTCCAGAATTTCAGCTTCGGATACCCATCGTCTGTTTATCCCATCAGAGCAATGCCTGTAGAGGTATGGTTCATCCGAATGATATCTTCTAACGTTTCTGAAGAATTTCTTCCTCATATATCCCTTGAGTTCTTAAGGCTTGACTTCGGCTGCTAAATAGTTGACTATATCAGCATACCAGGGTCGATCGTTTGAGTTTCTACCAATTGTGTGCACCTCACGTTGCGATTCTTCATCAGGTGTGAGATTTATCTTATCACCCGCAACATTAATTGTTATGTCCATATTTATTTTTATAGACGAGGTGCTGTGAATGCAAGGCGTTGCGATACTGTCGTTATCGATCGATGTATCACTACTTGAATCGATCGATATGTTTTCTTTGACATCGATCGATGTCTCATCGGAAGTGAGAGTTATTTGACCTACGAAAGATGTGCCTATGTGTGCAACGTTCTCTGTTGGGAAGAAATCGTCTTTTGGGACATTATCCTCTATTCTGATTTGAGAAAGATAGTCAGCGACTCCATTATCTATTCCTTGTTTATCTTTAATTTCAATATTAAACTCTTGGAGTAGTAAAATCCAGCGTATGAGTCGAGGTTTTGCATCTTTCTTCTGCATCAAATATTTAATGGCAGCGTGGTCAGTGTGAACTATCACATGTGTGCCAATTAAATATTGACGGAACTTTTCAAATGCATAAACTACAGCGAGTAGTTATTTTCTGTTGTTGCATAATTCCGTTGCGCTTCATCAAGCGTACGACTGACATAGTAGATAGCGTGCAGCTTTTTATATTTTCTTTGGCCCAAAACTGCTCCTATCGCAATGTCACTTGCATCGCACATGATCTCGAAAGGGAGATTCCAGTCGGGGGCTTGAACGACAGGGGCAGTTATAAGGGATTTTTTTAAATCATCGAAAGCTATCATGCATTCGGGGTAAAGTCGAACTTCACTTCCTTACACAAGAGGTTATTTAAAGGTATATCAATTTTACTAAAGTTTTGTATAAACCTCCTATAAAATCCGGCGTGTCCAAGAAAACTTCGAACGTCTTTTACGTTGTTGGGTGCTGGTAGACCGGTCATTACCTCGATTTTAGCTCTATCTATCTCTATACCAGCGGCGGAAACCTTATGTCCTAATACGATGCCATCGTTAACCATAAAATGGCATTTTTCCCAATTTAAGACAAGGTTCTTTTCTTTGCATCTTTCCAATACCTTGCATAAATTATCGAGACAACTCTTAAAATTTGATCTGTAGACTGAAAAGTCATCGATAAAGACTTCCATAAAGTCCTCGATCATGTCTGTAAAAATTGACATCATTCCACGTTGGAAGGTGGCAGGAGCATTACAAAGACCAAAAAGCATTCTGCAATATGCAAATTTTCCATAGGGGCATGTAAAGGTTGTATTTTCTTGATCATCCGGATGTATGGGAATTTGAAAGAATCTGGAATATCCATCAAGAAAACAATAATACTGGTGATTGGCTAAACGCTCCAGAATTTGATCAACAAAGGGCAGGGGAAAGTGATCTTTCCTAGTAGCGGTATTTAATATCCTATAGTCGATACACATCACATGTCCAGTAACGGTACGGGTCGGGATGAGTTCATCGTTTTTTTTTCTTCACTACTGTAATACCTCCCTTTTTGGGTACAACATGTACGGGGCTTACCCATTTCCATGCGAAATATGATAGTTAACTCCAGCATCTAGGACTTTAATGATTTCCTTTTTGACTACTTCTTTTAAATTCAGGTTTAATCTCTTTTGCTGTTCTACCGACGTTTTTGCGTTGTCTTCCAAATGAATACGGTGCATGCATAGATCAAGAGAAATACCAGGAATATCATCGAGAGAATACCTGATTGCTTTCCTGTACTTGCGTAGTTTACTTAATAATAACGCAAGTTCTCTGCTAGTGAGATTAGCATTGACAATAACAGGATAGGATTGATCATAAAGAAATGCATATTTAAGACCACTTGGGAGGGGTTTTAATTCAACTTTTGGTGCTTTGTCTTTAGACCAATTAGATAATGAAGATGGTTGTTGATCGACGGCCTCTCTGAGGTATCGAACGACGATTTTTGGGGTCAAAATCGGTCACGATGGAATCAATGTCTGAAAGTCCGTAAAAATCAGCATGAAATTTTTTACGAAAAGAAATCTTCGTAAAGAAATCTTTACGAAGAGCCTTGCGGTAAAATCTTGTTCAAATCTCAATAGAACCACTAAATACCGACTGTCCGAAGGCAACGGACATGTATCCAAATCGGCCACGGACAAGCTCGAGTATGGCAATCAGACCGCGGACAAGCCAGGCTCGATCGATACGCGGCGACCAAGCATGCACACAGATCGGTCGCTACGTTGCGACCGAGCTCGAGCCAAAGCTCGGTCGCTACATAGCGACCGAGCACGCGTACTGCTCGGTCGCTACGTAGTGACCGAGCACGCGTCCCGCTCGGTCGTTACGTAGTGACCGAGCTCGAGCCAAGCTCTGTCGCTATGTAGCGACCGAGCACGCGTCCTGCTCGGTCGCTACGTAGCGACCAAGCTCGGCTGCTACGTAGCGACCGAGCTCGAGCCAATCTTGATCGTTACATAGCAACCGAGCACGCGTCCCGCTCGGTCGCTACGTAGTGACCGAGCATTCGTCCCGCTCGGTGCTACGTAAAGCGGAACGGTTGCTATCTCCCGAAGACCGTAGAAACCCATTTCATGTTTTCCGCGATTCGAAGTCATCGATCAAACTTTACGATAAAACCACTGAAATATCGTTTTTATTGAAAGAAGCCGTAATAAACGCCTTGAGTCGAAAGACGGCCCAAAAGGACCTAAAACATGACTCGAGGCCCAACTTAGGATTTCTTAACCAACAGCCCGTAACCCGCATGACGGTTTACGCTTGGTTCGCAAGGAAAGATAAATGTCAAATTTCCGCGGATAAATACGAAATTTTGAAGATAATTACGAAGATCGGGAAAAATGGAATATCTATATTTTTATGCTATGACTGCTTAGGGGCAGAACGAGAAAAGCGTAAACCGACCTAGGAGCGACTATATAAGGAGTCCTAGGCGAGAGACATGGAAAGAGATTTTTTCAGAGAAAGCTTAGCACTTAGAGAAATTTAGACATATTTCCGTTTTTGTTATTCGAGCTGCGACTCAATTAGGTTATTGCCGTCTTAGGGTTTTACAACTAGGAATTTCGCCGACAGCTCTCGTAGCCCAGGTCTTACCTTGTTGAAACGCTCAAACGCAGATTCGGAATAAGATCTACTTTGCTCTGTTTTCGATTTCTTATTTTTTCTCGTCTTTATTTCGTGTTTGATTGCTTGGAGTGTGGTATTAACAGATATCCGGGACCTCTGGGAAATTAGGGTTTTCCTAGTTTCCTTATTTAAACGGAAATCGACAGTGCAAATTTTGGTTCCCACAGTTTGGCGCTAGAAGGAGGGGGAGTACGGATCAATCTAACTCTCAGCCACAAAACGCTTGATCCAAACAATGTCTGGAAATACGAAAGACAAAATTGCAGTTTGCAATAAGGCTTGTAAGACAACTCCAGCCGCTACTGCGCCTATGGCCAACGCCTACGCAAACGCCACAATTCTTGAGAAAATTGAAAACCTTGCTGCGACTTTTCGCCACAGGAAGTGCAATGAAACGAGCTCGCGATTTCTCTTTCTGAAAATGAAGGGAAACAATAAATCTTATCAAACCACGTAAGTTTGGCTCATTACCGAACAAAAGAAATCTCAATGCGTAAGGGTTTTACCAAAACACGTTTTCCGAATACATTTCGGAAGGGTAAAACTCGTTCTCCCAAAAACCGCTGAAAAACCCCTAGGTTAATCACGGAAAAAGGAAACGTAGCGACCGAGCACGCACACTACTCGGTCGCTACGTAGCGACCGAGCACGCACACTGCTCGGTCGCTACTCGGTTTCTACGTAGTGACCGAGCAGGCACATGCTGCTTAGTCGCTACGTAGCGACCGAGCATGCACACTGCTCGGTCGCTACGCACACTCTGCTCGGTCGCTACGTAGCGACCGAGCTCAAGCCAACTCTCCACTCGCTATGTAGCGACTGAAAGGCCTAAGAAAGGTCCTCCGTTGGGTTCTCTTTTGAATGCTCGTCGAAACGCTTTTCGTTTTGTCTCAATCGGAGTTTCCGTTGAGATTTTACGACGAAAACAAGTAGGACTCTCCTTGGCTCGCTTCCACGCGCTACATAGCGACCTATCAGACCTTCACTCGCTACATAGCGACCGGTAAGGCCTCAGAAAGGTCCTCCATTAGGTTCTCTTTTGAATCCTCATCGAAACGCTTTTCGTTTCGTCTCAATCGGAGTTTCCGTTGAGATTTTACGACGAAAAAAAGTAGGCTTCTTCTTGGCTCGCTTCCACTCGCTACATAGTGACCTGTCAGACCTTCACTAGCTACTTAGCGACCAGTAAGGCCTCAGAAAGGTCCTCCTTTGGGTTCTCTTTTGAATCCTCATCGAAACGCTTTTCGTTTCGTCTCAATCGGAGTTTCCGTTAAGATTTTACAACGAAAACAAGTATGACTCTTCTTGGCTCGCTTCCACTCGCTACGTAGCGACCTGTCAGACTTTCACTCGCTACGTAGCGACCGGTAAGGCCTCAGAACGGTCCTCCTTCGGGTTCTCTTTTGAATCGTCATCGAAACGCTTTTCGTTTCGTCTCAATCGGAATTTCCGTTGAGATTTTACGATGAAAACAAGTAGGACTCTTCTTGGCTCGCTTCCACTCGCTACGTAGCGACGTGTTAGACCTTCACTCGCTACGTAGCAACCAGTAAGGCCTCAGAAAGGTCCTCCTTTGGGTTCTCTTTTGAATCCTCATCGAAACGCTTTTCGTTTCGTCTCAATCGAAATTTCCGTTGAGATAGTACGACGAAAACAAGTAGGACTCTTCTTGGCTCGCTTCCACTCGCTACGTAGCGACCTGTTAGACCTTCACTCGCTACGTAGCGACCTGTAAGACCTCAGAAAGATCCTCCTTTGGGTTGTCTTTTGAATCCTCATCGAAACGCTTTTTGTTTCGTCTCAATCGGAGTTTCCGTTGAGATTTTACGACGAAAACAAGTAGGACTCTTCTTGGCTTGCTTCCACTCGCTACGTAGCGACCTGTCAGACCTTCACTCGCTATGTAGCGACCTGTAAAGCCTCAGAAAGGTCATCCTTTGGGTTCACTTTGGAATCCTCATCGAAACGCTTTTCGTTTCGTCTCAATCGGAGTTTCCGTTGAGATTTTACGACGAAAACAAGTAGGACTCTTCTTGGCTTGCTTCCACTCGCTACGTGTCGACCTGTCAGACCTTCACTCGCTATGTAGCGACCTGTACGGCCTCAGAAAGGTCCTCCTTTGGGTTCACTTTGGAATCCTCATCGAAACGCTTTTCGTTTCGTCTCAATCGGAGTTTCCATTGAGATTTTACAACGAAAACAAGTAGGACTCTTCTTGGCTTGCTTCCACTCGCTACGTAGCGACCTGTTAGACCCCAGCTCGCTACATTGCGACCTGTCAGTCCTCAAAAAGCTCCTCCTTGGTGTTCTTTTTTGAATCCCGATCGAAATGCTTTTCGTTTAGTCTCAATCGGAGTTTCCGTCGAGATTTTACGACAAAAACAAGTAAGACTCGTCTAAACTCCTTCGCTTTCTCCTACTCGCCCTTACCTCCAGCTTTGTGTTCTCCTTCAAATCTCGATCGAAACGTCTCTTGTTTCGGTCGGACTTACCCTTGAAACTTTACGACAAAAAAAAAAACCGCAAAGACATGTTTTCTCGCATGGATTCATATTAATCGTATAAAACGGCAACAGTTAACTTAACACCCTAGCCGCTTCAACTATACGATTACGTTGAACCTTTTTACAAAAATTGACGTCGTATCTAAGGAGAAGATAACAGTCAAGTTCGGAAGATAAATGTCAAGTTTCAAAGGATAAACACCAATATCGGAAATGGCGACCATACACGAGAAGAGGAAAGGGAAATGAGCAAGCAAAACTGAGAAGAGACAAAACTGAATCTTCGAGAGAACTAAGGTATTACCGACTTGAAATTTTTGAAATCAGACTTGGAATTTTTGTAGGAAATTACTTTGAGGCTGCCATATAACCTTAGGGAACGTAAAACCTAGGCGGATAGTCTAGCGAACTAAGTCTTAAGCAATTTTTCCTATCTCGATATATTGTTCCATAACTGTTCATCCAGATCTTGCAAACCGATCTAAACTCTCCGTAAATCGAGAAACGATCACCACGTATATCAAGCTCGCTTCCTAAAGAGAGAAAAAACTAGATACATGAACGTCGTCTTAAAACCGATTCGTTTATAGCAATTTTCTCGGAACCGACATATTCCAAGTCGTCAACGTGGAAACAACCAAATCACAGTCCAAGCGTCGTCTATAAATCGTTCCGAATTATCGATCATTCCAAACCTCAGAAGAAGAAACGTACACAACCCTTCAAAGTATCGGTTCAACCGTTTTCTTTCGTAAAAAAAGGGGGAGTAGGTACGTATACTATATTCGTATACTCCCAAACTTCAAAAACTTCTGCAAATCATCAAGAATAAGCAAACGACAATCTAATATTCGTCTAAACGCTAGCAACATATCCAGACGACCATGAACATAAATCTCAAAGACTATACATCATTTCTTGTCGCAATCATGCGTACAGAAAACATGTACCAATATCAAACTGAAACTCGACGATTAGCCAAAGTATTGAAGCCCTTTCCGGCTTTTGAAAGCCAGTTTCATTTAAAAATTTCTACGAGAAAATTACCAAAGCAATTCTTTCAGTTTCCGTTGAACCAAGCAAGTCACGGAAAAGCATCGAAAACATTTGCGACGAAGAAAACTCGAGAATAGATGTAGCATCGTGCACATTAAAAGGAGCACTTTCCTCCCGATGGTTAGCTAGATGCACATCTGGTTGACCAATTCGTTCAAGAAACGAATGTGTCATGAGAATCCTCTCAAAAAACCTATGAAAAACGTTCTGCGACTAGATCGTATTGAAATAAACTTTGGTAACATTCCATGAGTAACTCCAAGCAATTTTCGCCTAAGATCAAAATCACAGCAGAAACGTTCCTCGTAAAACCCGCAGAAACAACGCTACTTTTACATATGTATACATATCACTGATTTACAACCTTCGTAAAACCGGTTATATGATATGATAAATTATCGTATAGCCCACAGTCGGAAATCATATGATAAATTCTTCGTAACCAAACTAAGTCCTAACAACCAAACGGTTAACGGAAAATTTAAACTTTTCGAAAATTGACCAAGTTCAATACGCTCTACAATTCACTCTAAGCCCGCAACGTTTTAACCATAATACGTGGCATGTAAGGAAAAATTCGTAACAAAGCTCCTAGAGCTATACGAAACATCCTAAAAATGCACGAAACAGATCTCGGAAGACCAACACTTCACAAAGCACTATGAAGGAAAACACTTGCTCCCATGGACAAATTTACACGACACCTCAGTCATAATTCCTCGATCGCAAATAAATCTATTAGCATCCAAACAGGAACAATAATTTTGGCTGCAAACATTCGTAGTCAAACCATAATGTTTCTCAAACGCAGGGCTAAGACTAAACCCTTGCAACATCGCGAAGTATCTTCAAGCCCGCGAACATTTCAAGCACGAAACATGGCATACAAAAGAATAACAAATCTTCAGCATCGCGAGACGTCGCAGACCCCTGAAGATTACTTCTTTGACGAAATTTCCTTCCTCGATAAAAACACCTTCATGGAAGACCACACATTCATACGCACTAACATCTTCTCAAAAAATATTCTTCGCGAAGACTCAAAATAGTAATTTTTACCGTTAAGTTTGTTGCTGATCACAACAAACTCTTAACGTCCTAAACAACCTTAGCCATCTCGTAGACATGACTCTCGTACATCCGACACAAGGATAATAGCGCTATAAAAGAAACCCAAAATTTTTGGTCAGCACTTTCCGCAGACTTAAAAATTGTCCTCGAAGAGATGCCCGATTCCTACCATACAAGTCACGTACGCCGAGAAAATATCTCGGACTTTGAAGCGGGATGGAATCAGGTCGAAAACGATATGGGAAACGTAAGTCGAAGTAGTCATCGCACCCCCCAGCGAACTGGTCTCTAACATCTCTAGGGATAGTATCAAACACCCTAATACGAGATCCCAAAATTTGTCTCTTGGCCAATATTCGAGCGTCTTCAGAAATCCCGCAAGTTTGCACATTGGGGAAAACTCTCGAAACAGATCACGGATATAGCAGTTCACACAGAGTTAGATTACGAGATGACAACTCGTAGTCTTCCCTCTACACCCATATAAAATCCCATCGGCAGCAACACGCCAGATAACTTCTACATATAAACTAGACCGTAAATGTCTCGCTTAGAAACTAGTCATAAGAACCTAAACCCCAAGACGAACTACGAAAGGCTTGATCCCATCAGCAAGGGTACGTAGGCAGCCGTCATAAGGTGCAGCCCCAATCTTATCGCGTTCTACTTTTAGAAGAGTGAGAAGACCACTTACCACGGACCTTTTCAACCATTAATTCCACCTAACTCACCTTAGTTACCTAACTTGCCAAGCCACTCGCTAGAACCTCACGCTAGAAGCTCATGGTTTTAACGAGCTGGGAGGCTAACTGTTGGGGTCAAAATCGGTCACGACAGAATCAATGTCTGAAAGTCCGTAAAAATCAGCATGAACATTTTCATGAAAAGTAATCTTCGTAAAGAAATCTTTACGAAGAGCCTTGTGGTAAAATCTTGTTAAAATCTCAATCGAACCACTAAATACAGACTGTCCGAAGGCAACTGACATGTATCCAAATCGGCCGTGGACAAGCTCGAGTATGGCAATCAGACCGCGGACAAGCCAAGCTCGATCGATACGCGGCAACCAAGCATGCACACAGCTCGGTCGCAACGTAGCGACCGAGCTCGAGCCAAAGCTCGGTCGCTTCGTAGCGACCAAGCACGCGTACATCTCGGTCGCTACGTAGCGACCGAGCTCGAGCCAAGCTTGGTCGCTACATAGCAACCGAGTGTGCGTCCCGCTCTGTCCCTACGTAGCGACCGAGCTCGAGCCAAGCACGATCGCTACGTAGCGACCGAGCATGCATCCCGCTTGGTCGCTATGTAGCGACCGAGCATCCGTCCCGAGCGTGCTTTCCATTCGGTCGTTACGTAGCGACCGAGCTCTTCCGAAACGTCAATACGACACGAATCCATGGATTCTCGTCTACCCTTCGATGCTATCTCCCGAAGACCATAGAAACCCATTTCATGTTTTCCGCGATTCGAAGTCATGAATCAAACTCTACGATAAAAACCGCGGAAAGATCGTTTTTATCGAAAGAAGTCGTAATAAATGCCTTGAGTCGAAAGACGGCCCAAAGGGACCTAAAACATGACTCGAGGCCCAACTTACGATTTCTTAACCAACAGCCCGTAAGCCGCATGACGGTTTACGCTTGGTTCGCAAGAAAAAATAAATGTCAAGTTTCCGCAGATAAATACAAAATTTTGAAGATAATTACGAAGATCGGGAAAAATGGAATATCTCCATTTTTATGCTATGAAGGCTTAGGGGCAGAAGGGGAAAAGCGTAAACCGACCTAGGAGAAAGTATATAAGGAGTCCTATGCGAGAGGCATGGAGAGAGATTTTTTCAGAGAAAACTTAGCACTTAGAGCAATTTAGGCATATTTCCGTTTTTGTTATTCGAGCTGCGACTCAATTAGGTTATTGCCGTCTTACGGTTTTACAATTAGCAATTTTGCTGACAGCTCTCGTAGCCCAGGCTCTTACCTTGTTGTAACGCTCAAACGCATATTCGGAATAAGATCTACTTTGCTCTCTTTTCGATTTCTTATTTTTCTCGTCTTTATTTCGTGTTCTGATTGCTTGGCGTGTGGTATTAACAGATCTCCGGGACCTCTGAGAAATAAGGGTTTTCCTAGTTTCCTTATTTAAACGGAAATCGACAGTGCAAATTTCGGTTCCCACAACGATAATGTCTGAGTCATCATCTTCTTCGATGTTCGCAACCTCGATACTTGCATCCATCAGTCGCACGTAATCGTATGTCCTATTATCTATGCTGAAGATCTCACTTTATACATGGGTAAGAGCATTTTCTAAGGGGTCGTCTGAGCACATGTCTATGAAAGATTCCTTTTCCAGCTCAGAAACTTCTTCCACATATAAGGCTTGGTCATCTATCAAAGATCATCGAGATATCCCCGATGTTTAAATTTATTCGTCCTTCTTTCACATCAATGATCGCTCCAGCCGTAGCTAGGAATGGCCGACACAGAATGAGGGGGTCTTTTGGTTCCTGTCTTTATTTTAACACAACAAAATTCGTACGCACGAAGCAATTATTAATTTTTACGGGGACATCTTCGAGAATTCCTTCAGGTACCCTGATAGATCGATCAGCTAGAACCAAGGTTATCGGAGTTGTCATAAACTCGTTATATCCCAAGGTTACTGCAACGGAGTAAGGCATAATATTTACGCTAGAGCCAAGATCACTATGTGATCGAGGAAAACGTGTGTTCTGTATATTGCAATCTAGGACGAAATTACCAGGATCAGGCCGCTTAGCTGGAGTTTCTCCTTGAATCATGGCGCTTACTTCCTCTGACACCATCATCATGCTATGTTCAGCAGTTGGATAATTTGGAGACGTCATATCCTTCACATACTTCTTTATCGACCGTGTTATTTTCATAGCATCACTAAGGGATATCTCCACAGTAATTTTATCCCATGCTTCTTGCATATCGCATATTCTAATAATTTGTTAGTCTGCGATTTAGGAGGATAAGCGGGTAAGGTTCTATAGACTCTCTCAATCGTTGGTTCGGGCCGAGTGGGACATCGATTGATAGGGTTATTCGGATGTTGATCGACAACAGGATCCACAGGTCGATCGACGTGGGTCCCATTCTGTCAATCGATTTCGGCCTCAATTTCCGAATCGTGTTCTACTTCTAAGTCTATAGTCTTTTCCTTATTAATCTCAGCGGTAGACTTCCCGTTTTCGCGAGAAGATTTTGGGTCAGGGTCATAAAGAAGTATAGGCTGAGAATCGCTCTTGACTGCTTTGTCGGCATTGTCGTGTTTGTCGAGAGACGTTTTCCGCTACGCAACATTACGGGACTGACTTGACGTCTCGGGTTTAAATCAGTTTTCCCGGGAAGACATCATGTTTGTCTTTTGATGGCAGTCGCAGTTTCAGCTACTTGACTTTCTAATTTTCAGATAAGTTCACCCAAAGAATATGTTTTCTCCATTAACTATCCGTAAACTATATTTATTTTCCGTAAAAATCTGACTTTGCTTTACGGTTGTCAGTGAGTGCTTGTCTGATATTGAATTTTTCCTTTCCAGTGCGTGATTTCACAGCAATGTCATAGGCTTGGGTGAAACTATCTATGTTAAGCACGGGATAGGGGTCTGAATAGTTTCTCTCTTCTTCTAATTGATTTTCCATATCAGACAAGGCATCATCTTCGAAATGGGCTATATCAGATCGGTGTTGATTCTGAAGAAAAGAGTGAAGCGAATTTAGGGAATTCTTGATTTCTTCCAAATCTGAATTATCCTTTGTATTTATCGAATTTCCTATTTCTTTATTCTACTTTTCATAGGATTTTCCTGTTGCTACATTTTTGATAAGGCGTCTACCATCTTCGGGGCTCCTAGTGACGAAATTTCCTTCACTCGCCATGTCGAGTGTGGTCTTGTAGCTCAAGTTAACACCACCATAGAAGATGTTAAGGAATTCTGGTTCTGAAAAACCATGATGGGGAAATTCAAGTTCATAGCTCTTGAATCTTCCCCAGGCGTTTTTAAACAATTCACATGGATCTTGGCAGAATGTAAAGATTTGTCTCCTTACTTCCCAATAGCGATCATCATCGAAAAATTTCTTAAGGAAGGCGTTTCTAATCTCTTCCCAACAAGTAAGGGATCCTGTTGTTAAACAGTTTAGCCATCTGAGAGCTTCTCCCTCTAAGGAAAATGAGAATAGTTTGCAGGGATTGTATTCATCTAGGATTAATTCTTCCAAACCTTCGATGTGATCTTGTGGGTGCTCAGAGAGAGATCCACGGAATGGGTTTCGACGAACCATACAGTAGTAATCTGCGTTAAACCTAGATTTCTTGGTATCGTCTCCTGGTATTTTAATAGCGGACCTATTGGAATAGGTTCTACCAGGGTCTAGGTAGTCTTGCATAGGCAATCTTATCTCTTCACCTTTTATCAAGGTGGGATTTATCTTAACAGGGATTTCAGTCTCCTGTTTAGTTTTGCTAGTTTCATTGCTTAATTGACCTATTGGTTCAGTTTAGACTGCTTCCTCATTAATAAGCTCGGTAAGAGAAGAGTTACCTGCTTCCGGCTGGGCGGTGTCGATCGATGTCGGGAGCTCCGTGTCAGTCGATTCCTCGGTCTCCACGTCGCTCAATAGCATTACATCTTTATTGATCGATGCTCGGCTGAGTTCTATGTTCTCCATTCTTAAGCTGCGTAGACAGGGAAAGAAAGCAAACGTAGCAAGTTTTTCGTAACAAGTCTATGCCTAATTCTAAATTAAATCTAATGGTAATAAGAAAGAGTCCCCGGCAATGGCGCCAAATTTGATATCACTCAAATTACCCTAAGGAGTGCATTACTCTCTCAAATAAGAGGTTCAGATGTAGTACTTAGGGATCGAATCCACAGAGACTCTAAGATTACTCAACAGATCTAAGGGATAGAAATAAAGATAGACTAAGAGGTTTATTTGTTTAAAAGCAGTAAATGGTGAGTCGAGCAAGGTAATTGTTCGGCGGTTTAAGTTGAAGTTGTTTTAAGGATTGGAAAAACATCTAGATTTATGCAAATTCTCATGTATGAAAAGCGTGCAACTTAGTTTAGACTAAAGGGTTTGATGGTTTTTGAACTCAACAATGGTAAACCAGATAGGTTTTCTTCACTAGATCTCGGATCTCAACTGTCGCTTATTGATCACGAGAAAGAGTCGATCGATGTGATTTTATACACATCGTTCGATACACCTTTCGAACAGTCGATTGATACAACGATAGTAGCGTTGATCGATGGTTCTTCTAGCAAGCTTTAACGAGCAGGTTGGAATCTGTTCTCTAACCTTCTAGACCAACTCTCGTTGTTATCTAGTCAGTTAGATCACGCTGGCTATTTCAGTTGTTGAGGGTAACGGTTGGTTATCTCAATTAATCCAAAGACCTAAAATGAGGGTGATCAATCCGAATTTTAGCACTAAGCTCAGCAAGCATGAAAGAACAATCAAAACACCTTTTTAACAGTCTTATTAGCAACACATACTTTCAACCTTCATGAGAAACCTAAATCTAACAATTGGGTTTACTCAGACATATTCATGAGAGACAAAGTCATGATGATTTGAATAAAACTCAAATGAAATATTGAACACAAAAAGTAAGAGTAATAGAAATAAAGGAGTTCAAGATCTTCTATGTTATGCAGTCTCAGATCTATCTCTCCAATCCTAAGCTCTCCTAATAGTAGCCAAAATGCTTCTTCTCCAAACTAAGTCTTTAGGCCAGTGTGCCTCTAAAATAATACAAAACCCTAGTACATATAGCCTCACAGGCGGCTAAGAGCTTATGTTGCACTTAATAAACTTATAGGAAATGAAATCTTCTAATTTCGTGATTAATCCTCGGGTGATCCAACATCGATCGATGGCGCTCAACGGTTGTCGATCAATTTTAATTGGCTCTGGTCGATCAATATTGCTCTTCAAGCGTCGATCGATGCTGTACGCGTAAAAGTACTCCAAAGCGTCCCAAAAGCATCATTTCCTTTTATCAAGTAACTGAACCTGTAATTGCTTTGAAAAAACTCTAAAACGTAGTAAATAGATCTTAATACACTTATATACCATGACTAAAAATGGGTGAAATCCATGGTATATCAGGCGTCTGATTGAGAAGCCAAATACTTTATTTGCTCGAGTATTTAAAGGTCGGTATTACGGGAATGCCTCACCCCTGGAACCGATTCGTTCACATGCT
This sequence comes from Brassica rapa, assembly GCF_000309985.2. Taxonomy (NCBI): domain Eukaryota; kingdom Viridiplantae; phylum Streptophyta; class Magnoliopsida; order Brassicales; family Brassicaceae; genus Brassica; species Brassica rapa. Next base: position 14,648,824 of record NC_024800.2, read on the forward strand.
CCGTTATATGGCTGGCGGAGTAGCGTCTCTGCTACATCTCTGGTAAGCAATGGACTAATTAAAAGGGTGGGAACAGTGGAACGATCCATGGCTCCCAACCGCTCGCCAGAGACCAGCAAACAAAAATCAACACAATTTCGACCCAGAACTAAAAGTGGATTCTCTTATTGATCCTACTTCGCGAATATGGAATTCGCAAGCGCTTCGGACTTTAGTGAATCCCCAGGATGTGCAAATTATAGAGATTATACCACTGAGTAAAACCCATATGGTGGACAGGGATGAATGGCATTTCACAAATAATGGGAAGTATACAGTTAAATCAGGATATCAGATAGAACGGATTTATCCAGATAGAGAAAGACCACCTTTAATGTTGGGACCCACAATTGATGCTTTGAAGGCATTCTGTTGGAAGATACGGTGTCCCCCAAAGTTAAAGCATTTTCTATGGTAATTGGTGACATGATGTATACCAGTCAAGAAGAACCTGAAAGCGCGTGGAGTACAAGGGGATATATGTTGTGCACATTGTGGAGCGGCGGAGGAATCGATCAATCATGTGTTCTTTGAATGCTCTCCAGCATTCCAGGTTTGGGCTCTCTCTAGGATACCATCAAACCTATCTATTTTCCCAGCACACTCTCTCTTTACAAACATGGATCATCTCTTCTGGAGAGTTTCTCCACAGATGGATGATCATCTCTTTGCGTGGATACTAAGATATATTTGAAAAGGAAGGAATAATAAAGCTTTTAGTAATATGGATTTCGATCATAGTGACATGCTTAAATTGGCAGAAACAAATTTAACTCTTTGGGCGGAAGCACATGTATTGAATGGAAATAGGATAGTATATCCGACAGAAGCTACAAATCTCACATTAATTCCAGGAAGATGGTGCTTTACAGATGGTTCATGGAAGGCAAATGATATTTTGTCCTTACAAGGTTGCCTTAGTACTCTAGAAGGATTTGATGGGCTCTTGGGGCGCTGAATGTCCGGGCTTGTCTGTGGCCTCTACATGCGGAGATAGAAGCACTAATCTGGACAATGGAATGTATGAAAAACTTACGTCAATTTCAGGTTAGGTTTGCAACGGATTATTCTCAATTGGTGAAGATGGTTTCGAAACCAGAAAAATGGCTTGCATTTGCGAATTATTTAGAAGATATTAGGATCCTGAAAGAAGGTTTCATACGATCAGAGATTATCTATGTACCAAGGACGCAAAATTCAAGAGCGGACAGCCTAGCACGTAGTGTCAGGAAGCAACCGTCTTTCGCCGTTCACATGGATCAAGATCTACCGGTATGGTTCACAGAGTCAGTATGAGTCTGTATAAACTGATGACAAAAAAAAAAGATTAAATATATTGATTACTTATTAATAGGACAGTTATATAAGAATTTTAGGACCAACCGGTTATGTTAGAAATTATTATAGCTATCAACGAAAGTATATGGCCACTAAGCACATAATATGTCCGCCCAAACAAAAATAAATGGCATATAGGTGCAAACGGTTAGATTAGAAGCAAACTGTTACATAAGAAAAGAGTGAGTTATCAGATCTTTACTGTTTCATTGTTGCTGGAAAATGAGAAGGAGGAATTCTTTTATTCAGTGATCTATGCATTAAATAAAGAAGAGGAAAGGAGGGAGTTTTGGAAGGATTTGAAAATACATCATGATTCACCTATTATTCGAGCACTTCCTTGGATGCTAGTTGGGGATTTTAATGAAACACTGGCAATAGAAGAGCTTTCAGTAAGTGATGTAGTGTCTCAATGAATGCAAGAGTTTAAGAATGCTGTCGTATGTTGGGGTCAAAAACGGTTACAACAAATTTAACATTAAAAACGTCCGAGGAAGAAAATAAGAATTCCTCCGAAGAGTACTTTTCGAAATAGATTCTTCTTTACGAAAAAGCTTTACGGAAGAAAGAATCGAGATGTCCGACGAAAGCCCGCTCGGTCGCTACGTAGCGACCGAGCTCGAGCCAAAGCTCGGTCGCTACGTTGCGACCGAGCTCGAGCCAAAGCTCGGTCGCTACGTAGCGACCGAGCGATCGTCCCGCTAAATCGCTACGTAGCGACCGAGCGATCGTCACGCTCGGTCGCTACGTAGCGACCGAGCTCGGCCAAGCTCGGTCGCTACGTAACGACCGAGCGATCGTCCCGCTCGGTCGCTACGTAGCGACCGACCCCGAGCCAAAGCTCGGTCGCTACGTAGCGACCGAGCGATCGTCCCACTCGGTCGCTACGTAGCAACCGAGCTCAAGCCAAAGCTCGGTCGCTACGTACCGACCGTAGCAAGCTCAGTCCACGTTTTCCGCTATTCCAACTCATCGATCAAACTTCGCGGATGAGAAACCGCGGAAAATTCGTAGTAAACGTGTCGAGTCGGAAGACGGCCCAAAGGGACCTAAAACACGACTCGAGGCCCATCCTACGATTTCCTAACCCACGATTCGACATGCGCGAACGTTATCTCATTCAAGGGGGGAGCAACGATCGATCGAGCCAAACCTCGAAACGACCTCCTTGTTATCGAGTTGACGATTAGAGATATCGACGTCGCTAGAGTGCTAATCGATACCGGAAGTTCGTCCGATATCATCTTCAAAGACACTCTCGAAAAGATGGGGATCAATCAATCCGAAGTCACGAAATGCCCAAGCCCAGTGCTAGGGCTTTCGGGGGAAACGACCATGGCCTATGGATCGATTAATCTCGCTGTCAAAGCCGGAACCGTGACTAACGTTACAGAGTTTCTAGTTGTTGACCATCCTGCATCTTACAACGTTATCATGAGAACGCCATGGCTGAACACCATGTGCGCAATCCCATCAACCTACCATCTTTGCCTCAAGTTCCCGACCCCTAACGGGGTCGAGGTAATTTGGGGAAATCCGAGAGTTTCACAGGTTTGCTTCGCCGCGGAACTGAAGCGAAAGAGACCGATCCTCGAAATCACTCCTAGAAAAGCGGAGAAAAAGACTTCCAGCAAAGATACGCGAAGTCAGGATTCAGCGGAATTCTTCTGGCAGTCTCGCAGTATCGCAGCTCTAGATGAAAAACGCGAGCCAACATGCGAACCCGTGGTAACGATCTGTCTCGACGAAGCCTTCCCAGAACGCTGCATGGAGATTGGAGCCAATCTCCACGAACCTTTAGGGACAGAACTCATAACCTGTCTTAAAAAGAACCTTAATACTTACGCATGGGCTGCAGAAGATATGCCGGGAATCGACATTAACATAACATGTCACGAGCTGAATATCGACCCAACGTTCAAACCCGTCAAACAGAAAAGACGGAAGCTAGGACCCGAACGTGCTGCCGCAGTAAACGATGAGGTCGAAAAATTGCTTAAAGTTGGGTCGATAACAGAAGTAAGGTACCTGGACTGGCTCGCCAACCCCGTAGTAGTCAAAAAGAAGAACGGGAAGTGGCGAGTTTGTGTGGAATTTACCGACCTAAACAAGGCATGTCCAAAGGATAGCTTCCCTTTACCACATATCGATCGATTGGTAGAAGCAACAGCGGGAAACGAACTCTTATCCTTCATGGATGCCTTCTCAGGATGAATCTCGACGATCGTGAAAATACTGCGTTCATTACCGATCGCGGAACTTATTGCTACAAGGTAATGCCCTTCGGCCTCAAAAACGCTGGTGCAACTTACCAACGACTCGTGAACCGAATGTTCTCCAAACAACTCGGAAAAACGATGGAGGTTTATATCGACGACATGCTCGTCAAATCCCTCAAAGCAAGAGATCACGTGTCACATCTCGAAGAATGATTTGCACAACTAAATTCCCATAACATGAAGCTCAACCCGACAAAATGTAGATTCGCCGTGGCATCAGGGGAATTCCTCGGCTACTTGGTCACATACCGCGGCATCGAAGAAAATCCAAAACAGATCAACGCTCTAATCGAGATGGCTTCACCAAAGAATAAACGGGAAGTCCAAAGACTGACCGGCAGAATCGCAGCACTTAACCGATTTATTTCACGATCAACAGATAAGTGCCTGCCCTTCTACGACGTCCTGCGAGGAAATAAAAAATTCGAATGGACGGAAGAGTGCGAAAACGCCTTCCAACAGCTGAAGCGTTATTTAGCTACTCCTCCAGTCCTCGCAAAACCCGTGGAAGGGGAGCCTTTATTCTTGTACATCGCGGTGTCAGCAACGGCCGTAAGCGGAGTCCTGATCAGGGAAGAACGCGGGGAGCAGAAACCTATTTTTTACATAAGCAAAACCTTGCTGGATGCCGAATCTAGGTATCCATTGATGGAAAAATTGGCATGCGCGGTTGTAACATCGGCCCAAAAACTAAGACCATATTTCCAATCCCACACAATCGTCATCCTCACGACTTTTCCCTTACGGACAATTTTGCATAGCCCGAGTCAATCAGGCCGACTGGTTAAGTGGGAGGTCGAGTTGAGCGAGTATGACATCGAATACCGACCAAGGACGAGCGCAAAATCACAAGTGCTCGCAGACTTCCTGGTCGAACTTCCAACGGGAACAATAACCAATGAAGAACCAAATTCCGCCTGGCTACTCCACGTCGACGGATCCTCATCCAAGCAAGGATCAGGTATCGGGATCCGTCTCACATCTCCAACGAGCGAGATCTTGGAACAATCGTTCAGGCTGGAATTCCATGCCTCAAACAACGAGGCCGAATACGAAGCATTAATCGCAGGTCTACCTTTAGCTCACATCTTAAAAATACGTAATCTCCATGCTTACTGCGACTCCCAGTTAGTGGCCAGTCAATTCAGCGGAGAGTATGAAGCCAGAGACGAACGGATGGACGCGTACCTCAAACTGGTCCAAGGTCTAGCTCAAGACTTTGACTGTTTCGCCCTTACCCGGATCCCCCGTTCCGAGAATGTCCAGGTGGACGCCCTCGCGGCTCTAGCATCAAGTTTCGATCCAGGACTCAAAAGGGTAATTCCGGTCGAATTCATCGAACATCCGAGTATCGGACCGCCAGTCGTCGTCAATCTCATAGAGGGTCAAGACGACGAGGAAGAAGAAATTACGATACCACCACCATCGGAGCAATCTGATTACGGCTGTGATACCCCATGGCTTCAGACGATTCAAGACTACATTGTCGACGGGCAAGTGCCCGCCGAAAAATGGGCAGCTCGCAAGGTCCGAACACAGGCCGCACGCTACGTAACAGTGGACGGCGAAATCTACAAATGGAGATTCTCCGGACCACTCCTGACGTGCCTGGAAGGAGAAAAGGCTAGGAAAGTAATGGAGGAAATACATTTCGGCTCCTGCGGCAATCATTCCGGCGGAAGATCACTAGCCGTGAAAATCAAACGTCATGGATACTATTGGCCAACAATGATCGGAGATTGCGAGAAATTCGCACGAAAATGCGAAAAATACCAAAGGCATGCGCCAACTATCCGACAACCGGCCGAAGTTCTTTCCTCCATCACATCGCCTTATCCCTTTATGCGCTGGGCCATGGATATTGTCGGACCTCTGCATAATTCAAAGCAAAAGTGTTTCCTTCTAGTCCTTACCGATTTTTTCTCAAAATGGGTAGAGGCGGACTCGTACGCGAGTATAAAAGACGTCCAAGTCGAGAATTTCGTATGGAAAAACATCATCTGTAGGCATGGAGTTCCTTACGAAATCGTAACCGATAACGGGTCTCAGTTCATTTCCACCCGATTCGAGGCATTCTGCGAAAAATGGAAGATACGACTTAACAAGTCAACTCCCAGATATCCGCAGTGCAACGGACAGGCTGAAACAATCAACAAGACCATTGTCGACGGACTGAAGAAACGCTTAGAGGCCAAAAAAGGTAGATGGGCCGACGAACTCGAGGGAGTCCTCTGGTCTCACCGTACCACCCCAAGGCGAGCAACGGGAGAAACTCCCTTCGCCCTGGTATACGGCACGGAATGCATGATTCCCGCAGAAGTAGAATTTCCCGGTGTTCGAAGAAGGTTCTTACCCGAACGAGATGAACTCAACAATGCTATGCTCTTGGATGATCTCGACCTCATTAACGAGCGCCGAGATCGAGCGCTCATCCGAATTCAAAACTACCAGCACGCCGCTGCGAGATACTATAATTCCAACGTACGGAATCGTAGGTTCAATCAGGGAGATCTGGTCCTTCGCAAAGTTTTCCAAAACACCGCTGAACGAAAAGCGGGAAAACTCGGAGCAAACTGGGAAGGTCCCTATAAAATCGAAAAAGTCGTCCGACCAGGTTCTTACGAAATAGCCAACATGCAGGGCATAAAAATCCCTAGAACCTGGAACGCGATGCATCTCAAAAAATACTATCACTAAACAAACCAACTCGCAATCACTGAACTATGAGACTGCTTGATCTCCGCAAGGAGTACGTAGGCAGTTTGTCGAAAGGCAAATTCAGCTGTCCCCCCTCATTAAAAAAAGGGGGGGGGGGGAGTGGGTACGTATACTCGTATACTCCCAAAAAATCGAAAAACATCTTACCACGCTTTTGGTGTTTTCGACTTATCAAAACATCCTCACCCGTAAAATCAGAACGAGGTCTTCGGAAATTAGTCGGCCGCTTCGCAAAAGATGCCTCAAAGTTTATTTCTTTCGAGCGAACGAAACCTTCGTCACAAAAAAAGGCATATATATATGCACACACTAACACTTATTTTGCGCAAAATATTCAAAACAACGGCACGCGCCACCAAGTCCGATGCTGATCACATCGAACTCACAAACATCCTAAACAGACATAGCCATCTCACGGAGATGACTCTCTTACATCCGACACAAGGATAATAGCGCTATAAAAGAAATCCGAAATTTTGGTCTAGCACTTCCGGTCTCCGGAGAGATGGTCGGTTCGTATCAAACAAGTCATATAAGCCGAGAACCTATCGCAGACTTTACATCGATACGAATCAGGAAAAAATCGCGACAGGAAAAACGATAGCCGGTTAGTCACCGCACAATCCTTAAACCGAAAGTAAACCTAGGTCTTGCCCTAAACCCAGCGCACTGGTCTCTAACATCTCAAAGACATGATATCGAAAGATAAGAGATTCTTAAACCATGCCTCTATGTTTATGTTCGACACCTTCAGCACCCCCGCAGAGTTCACATCTCGCGGAAGAACTCTCGAAACAGATCTCGAATGAAACATTTCACAATCGAAGAAGGATATGAGACGACAACTCATCACCTTCCTCCCCACTATGCACAAACTCATAAAAAAGCGTTATCCGATTATCGTACTATAAAAAGAAAGCCGCGGAGCGGCAGGGATTCAAAGCCACACACGGCCAGTCCCGAAATACAAACAAGGCCATTCAAGGCCGAAACATAAAAACATAAAAAAAATTCTCTCGCAAGAGATCTAACCCAAGTCACCCTCAGAACTTACGCCCCCTCTTCACCTGCTGCCTCGTCCGAGCCTGGAGCCGCGTCGCTTCCTTCTCTCCGACCATCGGGTCTTTCCCCTCTGGGTCTTCTGAACACGTCGGAAGGAAGCACGCGGATTTCAGGTCGGCCAGGATGAGATCGAAATCTCCATCCTCGGCCGCCATATCTCCCTTGCAGCCGGACAGTCGGGCGTCTTCGGCCTCCAAGGTCGGGGGAGTCTCACTTTGGAACAACCGAACCGCGGCCATCGCGCCCTCAATCGTCGCCAAAGCGAAATCCCTGCTCTGGATACACTCGAGGGAACCCAGGGAAGCAGAAATCTTCGCCAAGCGAGCTTGAAACTCCGCACGAAGGGCATTCGTAGCCTCTTGGATCCCGCGGCGCGCTAGTCCCGCGTCACTCTCGATCTGACGCTGGAGTCGACGCACCTCCGAGGATTTGGCCTTCCTGGCCTTCTTTTCCTTAAGCAAGGAATTCGCCGTCTTCCCAAGGTCCCTCTCAAGCTCTCCTATCGGAACCTCGAGTTTCGACACTTTCGCAGAGTGAGAGTCCTCGACAGCCGTCAACATGGCCTCAGTTTCGGACCATCTGCCCTGAAGCTCCACCAACTCCCCGGAAAGGCGACTGGTCTAAGAACCACATTCGCTGATCATCCCACCGATCAACGATATGAACTGCGAACGGTGAGAATTCTTAAGACCAAGTCCGAGAGACAAACCTTTCCGCGAAGACGATCGAGGATTCAAACAAGAGACAAACCTTTCCGCGAAGTCCCGAGGCTAGGCTCGATCCACCTTGCTGCGAAGTCTCCCCGTCGCCACTCTTGGCGAGTTTCCTTTTCCGACTCTTAGGCTGAGTATCCAGGACAGCACTAGGAGCACGCAATGCCAGAACGATTTCCTTTCTGGCTGGAGGAGGAGGCATAGAGTCAGCAGCCTTCTCCTTGTCCTCGACGAGGATCGGAGTCGTGGAAGATCCCGCATGAAGGGCTTGCGAGAAAGGAGCCATGACTTTGGTCCCATGACACGGGGCAACGACCTGCGCGGAAGAAGACGAAAACTCGGAGCCAGCTTGAGCTAGCTCTTTCTCGGCTTGGTGACGAATTAGTTTCTCTCGGAAAGAAAGATGACCGGCAACGCAAGCCGGCGCTTCCGCCGGAGAAGTTAGAACCGGAGCCGGAGAAGTGGCCTCGCCCATCTCGACGTCGGAATTCTTCTTATCACCTTGGGAGGAAGACATGTTGAAAGGGAAGTTATGAAACTAGAGAGGTTTTTGATGGAATGAAGAAGGGAAGGTGTGAAGAGAATGAATGACAAGAACTCACTACTTATAGAAGTATGGGTTCGGAATATCGTCTCGACAACTTTTTTCCACGGAGTTTAAAATGTGAATTTCGTCCGATACACATAAACTTGTCAAAATCATCTATCTACCCGCTAGAGTCATAACTCTAACGGGTTGGGGGGGCTAACTGTTGGGGTCAAAAACGGTTACGACAAATTACATTAAAAACGTCCGAGGAAGAAAATAAGAATTCCTCCGAAGAGTACTTTTCGAAATAGATTCTTCCTTACGGAAAAGCTTTACGGAAGAAAGAATCGAGATGTCCGACGAAAGCCCGCTCGGTCGCTACATAGCGACCGAGCTCGAGCCAAAACTCGGTCGCTACGTAGCGACCGAGCGATCGTCCCGATCGTGTGGCTATGTAGCGACCGAGCTCAAGCCAAAGCTCGGTCGCTACGTAGCGACCGAGCGATCCTCCCGCTCGGTCGCTACGTAGCGACCCGGCTCAAGCCGAAGTTCGGTCGCTGTGTAGCGATTGAACTCTTCTGGACATCGACAGACATCAATCCATGCATTCTCGTCAAATCTTCGAACGCTATCTCCCGAAAACCGTAGCAAGCTCAGTACACGTTTTCCGCTATTCCAACTCATCGATCAAACTTCGCGGATGAGAAACCGCGGAAAATACGAAGTAAACGTGTCGAGTCGGAAGACGGCCCAAAGGGACCTAAAACACGACTCGAGGCCCATCCTACGATATCCTAACCCAAAGCTCGTAAACCGCAGCACGGTTTACGCTTGGCCAACAAGGAAGGATAAATGTCAAGTTTCCACGGATAAATACGGAAGTTTTGAAGATAATTGTGAAGATCGGGAAAAATGGAATATCTCCATTTTTATGCTATGACGGCTTAAGGGCAGAAGAGTAAAAGCGTAAACCGACCTTGGAGCTAGTATATAAGGAGTCCTAGGCGAGGAGCATGAGGGAGAACTTTTTCAGAGAAAACTTAGCACTTAGAGCAATTTAGACAATTTTTCCGTTTTTGTTATTTCGAGCTGCGACTCAATTAGGTTTAGCCGTCTTAGGGTTGCTAGAACTAGGAATCTCGCCGACAGCTCTCGAGCCCAGGCTTATACCTTGTTGTAAACGCTCATACGCAAATTCGGAATAAAATCTTCTCTGCTCTCTTTTTCGATTTCTTATTCTTTATCGTTGTTCTTCTCGTGTTCTGATTGCTTGACGTGTGGTAATTAGCAGATATCCGGGTCCTCTGGAAAATTAGGGTTTTCCTAGTTTCCTTATTTAAACGGAAATCGACAGCGCAAATTTCGGTTCCCACATCGTATATTGTGGTCTTGTGGATGCTGCATCGTATGGACCTCTGTTCACATGGACAAATAAGCGAGAGCAGGGGTTGATCTCAAAGAAGTTGGATAGAGTTCTCATAAATGATCATTGGATTGGAAAATATCCAAACTCTTATAGTGTCTTTGAAGGAGGAGGTTGGTCTGAAGCTAGGTGGAAACCCTCCTCAGAGGCCTTTCAAGTTTGTAAATGTTCTCACTGAAATGGAAGGGTTCAGGCCAATGGTGGAACAATTCTGGAGAAGCGCTGAAACAATACTTCTATCAACATATGCAATGTTTAGATTCTCAAAGAATATGAAAGCACTAAAGCCAGTGATCAGAAATCTAGCAAAGGAAAGGGTAGGTCATCTCTCAAAAAGGACAAAAGAAGCTTTTGATGATCTGTGTGCAAAGCAGGAAATGAGTATGAGAAATCCTACAGAGCAGAATATGGTAGTAGAAAATGAAGCAGTTGCTAAATGGGAGAATCTGTCACAAATTGAAGAGAAGTATCTAAAACAGAGGTCGAAGCTAGAATGGCTAAAGGTGGGGGATAGAAATAATAAAGTGTACCATAGAGCAGTAACAGTTCGAGCCACTAGAAATTCGATTCATGAGATTCTTTGTAATGATGGTATTGTGGTAGATACTGAAGAAACAGTAAAGATTGAGGAGGAGAGATTCTTCAGGGAATTTTTACAGCATGAACCTCAAGACTTTGAGGGAATTACGGTGGAAAATCTTGAAGATATAATACGTTATCGCTATACTGAAGAGGATAGTGCTCGGTTGATTAAGGAGGTAGCTACATAAGAGATTCAAAGGGTATTATTCTGGTGGGAACCGAAATTCGCTTTATCGATTTCCATTTAAATTAGGAAAGTAGGAAAGCCCTAACTTTCCAGAGGTCCCGGATATCTGCTAATACCACACGCTAAGCAATCAGAACACGAAATAACAATGACAAAGTATATAAGATCGTAAAAAGAGAGCAAAGTAGGTCTTATTCCGAATCTGCGTTTAAGCGTTATAACATGGTATAAGCCTGGGCTGTGTCGGCGAGATTCCTAGTTCTAGCAACCCTAAGACGGCTAAACCTAATTGATTCGCAGTTCGAATAACAAAAAACGGAAAATTGCCTAAACTGCTCTAAGTGCTAAGTTTGCTATGAAAAAAATTCTCCCCCCATGCCCCTCGCCTAGGACTCCTTATATACTCGCTCCTAGTCGGTTTACACTTTTTTCCTTCTTCCCTTAAGCCGTCATAGCATAAAAATGGAGATATTCCATTTTTTCTGATCTTTGTATTTATCCTCAAAATTTCGTATTTATCCACGGAAACGTGACATTTAACTTTCCTTGCGAACAAAGCGTAAACCATCCTACGGTTTATGGGCTGTTGGTTAAGAAATCGTAAAGTGGGCCTCGAGTCACGTCTTAGGTCCCTTTGGGCCGTCTTTTGACTCGAAGCATTCATTACGGTTCTTTCGATAAAGAATAAACTTTCTGCGGTTTTTACCGTAAAGTTTGATCGATGACTTCGAATGGTCGGAAATCATGAAATGGGTTCGCTACGGTATTTGGGATATAGCATCGAAGGGTTAACGAGAACTCATGGATTTGTGTCATATCGATGTTTCGGAAGAGCTCAGCCGCTACGTAGCGACCGAACAGAACGCATGCTCGGTCGCTACGTTGCGACTGAGCTTGGCTCGAGCTCGGTCGCTACTTAGCAACCGAGCGGGACGGACGCCCGGTCGCTATGTAGCAACCAAGCTTGGCTTGAGCTCGGTCGCTATGCATTGACCGGACAGTGTGCATGTGCGGTAGTTGCGTAGTGACTGAGCTTGGTTTGCTTGTGTTCCAATCGTCATATTCGAACCTATCCGTAGCTGGCTTGGATACGTTTATGTTACCTCGGGACAGCTTGTGTTTGATCCAAATAGAATTTGAACAAAGTTTTATCTCGAGAACATATGTCACGACATTCTTTTGACTAAGCACGATTCGTTGCGGATAGACACTCATACTTGTATTTTACGGAGATTTGGATGTTAACTTCGTCGAAACCATTTTCGACCCCAACAGTTAGCCCCCAGCCCGTTAGAATCGTGGATTTCTAGTGAGATTCTAGCGCGCGGTATGGCGAGTTCGGACGAGATTTGTATATTTAGGAAAAGTTCGTGTCCGAAAGTCAAGTAAATAGTAATTTCTGATGCCTATAAGAAGGGATGTAACTTTTTTATAATCTTGTCACTTGCTTATTCTCGTAAAGAGTTCTCTTGAAAAAATTCTCATTTCTTTCTATCCTTTTCTTCTTGATTCTATTTAAAAAATTCGAAATGTCGAGTGAGAAAAGGACTTCGAAGAATGGATCCTCGTCCGCAAACGTTCACGAAGAGCTCCTTGTGCCAAAGATCGAATTCGTGCCTCATTCGGTAGACCCGACCGAAAACGAGGCATGGTGGGTTGCGTGTTATGGTTCGATCACACCTCCGAAATAGAAGTCGTTCCCGGTTATGAACCATCGTTTGGTCGAAGAAGGTGCACCAAATAGGAGCATTAGCGAATTTCTTGGGATCATGCGGTCGTTCTACCAAATTCCGGATACAGTGGAATTCCGGGTTCCTCGTCAAGGAGAGGCGCTAGTAGTCCCCAGGAAGGTTACTTTACTTGTTACGAAGCATTCGTAGTGCGCTGCCGCTTGTGGTTCCCGATTCCCAAAATTATCGTCTGTGGGAACCGAAATTCACACTGTCGATTTCCGTTTAAGTAAGGAAACTAGGAAAACCCTAATTTCCCAGAGGACCCGGATATCTGCTAATTACCACACGTCAAGCAATCAGAACACGAGAATAACAACGTTAAAGTATAATAAATCGAAAAGAGAGCAAAGAAGATCTTATTCCGAATCTGCGTATGAGCGTTTTAAAACAAGGTATAAGCCTGGGCTCGAGAGCTGTCGGCGAGATTCCAAGTTCTAGCAACCCTAAGACGGCTAAACCTAATTGAGTCGCAGCTCGAAATAACAAAAACGGAAAATTGCCTAAATCGCTCTAAGTGCTATGTTTTCTCTCAAAAAGTTCTCTCCTATGCTCCTCGCCTAGGACTCCTTATATACTAGCTCCAAGGTCGGTTTACGCTTTTACTCTTCTGCCCCTTAAGCCGTCATAGCATAAAAATGGAGATATTCCATTTTTCCCGATCTTCACAATTATCTTCAAAACTTCCGTTTTTATCCGCGGAAACTTGACATTTATCCTTCCTTGTGGGCCAAACGTAAACCGTGCTGCGGTTTACGGGCTTTGTGTTAGGAAATCGTAGGATGGGCCTCGAGTCGTGTTTTAGGTCCCTTTGGGCGTCTTCGGACTCGACACGTTTACTACGAATTTTCCGCGGTTTCTTATCCGTGAAGTTTGATCGATGAGTTGGAATAGCGGAAAACATGGACTGAGCTTGCTACGGTCTTCGGGAGATAGCGTTCGAAGATTTGACGAGAATGCATGGATTGATGTCTGTCGATGTTCGGAAGAGTTCAATCGCTACACGGCGACCGAACTTCGACTCGAGCCCGGTCGCTACGTAGCGACCGAGCGGGACGATCGCTCGGTCGCTACGTAGCGACCAAGCGGGACGATCGCTCGGTCGCTACGTAGCGACCGAGCTTTGGCTCGAGCTCGGTCGCTACGTAGCGACCGAGCGGGACGATCGCTCTGTCGCTACGTAGCGACCGAGCTTTGGCTCGAACTCGGTCGCTACGTAGTGACCGTGCGGGACGGACGTTCGGTCGCAGCGTAACGACCTGTTTCGAGCTTTCGTCGGACATCTCGATTATTTCTTCCGTAAAGCTTTTTCGTAAGGAAGAATCTATTTCGAAAAGTACTCTACGGAGGAATTCTTATTTTCTTCCTCGACGTTTTTAATGTTAAATTCGTCGTAACCGTTTTTGACCCCAACAGTTAGCCCCCCAGCCCGTTAGAGTTGTGACTCTAGCGGGCGGATGGATAACTTTGACAAGTTTAAGTGTATCGGACGAAATTCACATTTTAAACTCCGCGGAAAAAAGTTGTCGAGACCATATTCCGAACCCATACTTCTATAAGTAGTGAGCTCTTGTCATTCATTTTCTTCACACCTCTCTAGTTTCATAACTTCCCTTTCAACATGTCTTCCTCCCAAGGTGATAAGAAGAATTCCGACGTCGAGATGGGCGAGGCCACTTCTCCGGCTCCGGTTCTAACTTCTCCGGCAGAAGCGCCGGCTTGTGTTGCTGGTCATCTTTCTTTCCGAGAGAAACTAGTTCGTCGCCAAGCCGAGAAAGAGCTAGCTCAAGCTGGCTCCGAGTTTCCGTCTTCTTCCGTGCAGGTCATTACCCCGTGTCATGGGACCGAAGTCATGGCTCCTCTCTCGCAAGCCCTTCCTGTGGGATCTTCCACGACTCCGATCCTCGTCGAGGACAAGGAGAAGGCTGCTGACTCTATGCCTCCTCCTCCAGCCAGAAAATAAATCGTTCTGGCATTGCGTGCTCCTAGCGCTGTCCTAGATACTCAGCCTAAGAGTCGGAAGAGGAAACTTGCCAAGAGTGGCGACGGGGAGACTTCGCAGCGAGGTGGATCGAGCCTAGCCTCGGGACTTCTCGGAAAGGTTTGTCTCTTGTTTGAATTATCGATCGTCTTTTGTGCATTCTTTTCTCGGACTTAGTCTTAAGAATTCTCACCGTTTGCAGTTCATATCGTTGATCGATGGGATGATCAGCGGATGTGGTTCTGAGACCAGTCGCCTTTCCGGGGAGTTGGTGGAGCTTCAGGGCAGATGGTCCGAAACCGTGGCCATGTTGACGGCTGTCGAGGACTCTCAATCTGCGAAAGTGTCGAAGCTCGAGGTTGCGATAGGAGAGCTTGAGAGGGACCTTGGGAAGACGGCGAGTTCCTTGCTTAAGGAAAAGAAGGCCAGGAAGGCCAAATCCTCGGAGGTGCGTCGACTCCAGCGTCAGATCGAGAGTGACGCGGGACTAGCGCGCCGTGGGATCCAAGAGGCTATGGATGCCCTTCGTGCGGAGTTTCAAGCTTGCTTGGCGAAGATTTCTGCTTCCCTGGGTTCCCTCGAGTGTATCCGGAGCAAGGATCTCGCTTTGGCGACAATTGAGGGCGGATGGCCGTGGTTCGGTCGTTCCAAAGTGAGACTCCCCCGACCTTGGAGGCCGAAGAGGCCCGACTGTCCAGCTGCAAGGGAGATATGGCGGCCGAGGATGGAGATTTCGGTCTCATCCTGGCCGACCTGAAATCCGCCTGCTTCCTTCCGACGTGTTCAGAAGACCCAGAGGGGAAAGACCCGATGATCGGAGAGAATGGAAGCGGCGCGGCTCCAGGCTCGGACGAGGCAGCGGGTGAAGAGGGGGCGTAAGTTCTGAGGGTGACTTGGGTTAGATCTCCTGCGAGAGATTTTTTTATGTTTTTATGTTTCGGCCTTGAATGGCCTTGTTTGTATTTTGGGACTGGCCGTGTTTGGCTTTGAATCCCTGCCGCTCTGCGGCTTTCTTTTTATAGTACGATAATCGGATAACGCTTTTTATGAGTTTGTGAATAGTGGGGAGGAAAGTGATGAGTTGTCATCTCATATCTTTCTTCGATTGTGAAATGTTTCATTCGAGATCTGCTTCGAGAGTTCTTCCGCGAGATGTGAACTCTGCGGGGGTGCTGAAGGTGTCGAACATAAACATAGGGGCATGGTTTAAGAATCTCTTATCTTTCGATATCATGTCTTTGAGATGTTAGAGACCAGTGCGCTGGGTTTAGGGCAAGACCTAGGTTTACTTTCGGTTTAAGGATTGTGCGGTGACTAACGGGCTATCGTTTTTCCTGTCGCGATTTCTTCCTGATTCGTATCGATGTAAAGTCCGCGATATGTTCTCGGCTTACATGACTTGTTTGATACGAATCGAGCATCTCTCCTGAGACCGGAAGTGCTAGACCAAAATTTTGGATTTCTTTTATAGCGCTATTATCCTTGTGTCGGATGTAAGAGAGTCATCTTCATGAGATGGCTATGTCTGTTTAGGACGTTTGTGAGTTCGATGTGATCAGCATCGGACTTGGTGGCGCGTGCCGTTGTTTTGAATATTTTGCGCAAATTAAGTGTTAGTGTGTGCATATATATATATATATATATATGTCTTTTTTGTGACGGAGGGTTCGTTCGCTCGAAAGAAATAAACTTTGAGGCATCTTTTGCGACGTCTCGCGATGCTAAAGGCTGCTTCTCCTAAGCGGCCGACTAATTTCCGAAGACCTCGTTCTGATTTTACGGGTGAGGATGTTTTGATAAGTCGAAAACACCAAAAGCGTGGTAAGAAGTTTTTCGATTTTTTGGGAGTATACGAGTATACGTACCCACTCCCCCCTTTTTTAATGAGGGGGGACAGCTGAATTTGCCTTTCGACAAACTGCCTACGTACTCCTTGCGGAGATCAAGCCGTCTCGTAGTTCAGTGATTGCGAGTTGGTTTGTTTAGTGATAGTATTTTTTGAGATGCATCGCGTTCCAGGTTCTAGGGATTTTTATGCCCTGCATGTTGGCTATTTCGTAAGAACCTGGTCGGACGACTTTTTTGAGTTTATAGGGACCTTCCCAGTTTGCTCCGAGTTTTCCCGCGTTTCGTTCAGCGGTGTTTTGGAAGACTTTGCGAAGGACCAGATCTCCCTGATTGAACCTACGATTCCGTACGTTGGAATTATAGTATCTCGCAGCGGCGTGCTGGTAGTTTTGAATTCGGATGAGCGCTCGATCTCGGCGCTCATTAATGAGGTCGAGATCATCCAAGAGCATAGCATCGTTGAGTTCCTCTTGTTCGGGTAAGAACCTTCTTCGAACACCGGGAAATTCTACTTCTGCGGGAATCATGCATTCCGTGCCGTATACCAGGGCGAAGGGAGTTTCTCCCGTTGCTCGCCTTGGGGTGGTACGGTGAGACTAGAGGACTCCCTCGAGTTCGTCGGCCCATCTACCTTTTTTGGCCTCTAAGCGTTTCTTCAGTCCGTCGAGAATGGTCTTGTTGATTGTTTCAGCCTGTCCGTTGCACTGCGGATATCTGGGAGTTGACTTGTTGAGTCGTATCTTCCATTTTTCGCAGAATGCCTCGAATCGGGTGGAAATGAACTGAGACCCGTTATCAGTTACGATTTCGTAAGGAACTCCATGCCTACAGATGATATTTTTCAATACGAAATTCTCGACTTGGACGTCTTTTATACTTGCGTACGAGTCCGCCTCTACCCATTTTGAGAAAAAATCGGTAAGGACTAGAAGGAAACGCTTTTGCTTTGAATTATGCAGAGGTCCGAC
Organism: Brassica rapa; assembly: GCF_000309985.2. Taxonomy (NCBI): domain Eukaryota; kingdom Viridiplantae; phylum Streptophyta; class Magnoliopsida; order Brassicales; family Brassicaceae; genus Brassica; species Brassica rapa. The sequence continues at coordinate 14,666,221 of NC_024800.2, forward strand.
AATATCCATGGCCCAGCGCATAAAGGGATAAGGCGATGTGATGGAGGAAAGAACTTCGGCCGGTTGTCGGATAGTTGGCGCATGCCTTTGGCATTTTTCGCATTTTCGTGCGAATTTCTCGCAATCTCCGATCATTGTTGGCCAATAGTATCCATGGCGTTTGATTTTCACGGCTAGTGATCTTCCGCCGGAATGGTTGCCGCAGGAGCCGGAATGTATTTCCTCCATTACTTTTCTCGCCTTTCCTCCTTCCAAGCACGTCAGGAGTGGTCCGGAGAATCTCCATTTGTAGATTTTGCCGTCCACTGTTACGTAGCGTGCGGCCTGTGTTCGGACCTTGCGAGCTGCCCATTTTTCGGTGGGCAGTTGCCCGTCGACAATGTAGTCTCGAATCGTCTGAAGCCATGGGGTATCACAGCCGTAATCAGATTGCTCCGATGGTGGTGGTATCGTAATTTCTTCTTCCTCGTCGTCTTGACCCTCTAGGAGATTGACGACGACTGGTGGTCCGATACTCGGATGTTCGATGAATTCGACCGGAATTACCCTTTTGAGTCCTGGATCGGAACTTGATGCTAGGGCCGCGAGGGCGTCCACCTGGACATTCTCGGAACGGGGGATCCGGGTAAGGGCGAAACAGTCAAAGTCTTGAGCTAGACCTTGGACCACTTTGAGGTACGCGTCCATCCGTTCGTCTCTGGCTTCATACTCTCCGCTGAATTGACAGGCCACTAACTAGGAGTCGCAGTAAGCGTGGAGATTACATATTTTTAAGCCGTGAGCCAAACGTAGACCTGCGATTAATGCTTCGTATTCGGCCTCGTTGTTTGAGGCATGGAATTCCAGCCTGAACGATTGTTCCAAGATCTCGCTCGTTGGAGATGTGAGACGGATTCCGATACCTGATCCTTGCTTGGATGAGGATCCGTCGACGTGGAGGAGCCAGGTGGAATTTGGTTCCTCATTGGTTATTGTTCCCGTTGGAAGTTCGACCAAGAAGTCTGCGAGCACTTGTGATTTTGCGCTCGTCCTTGGTCGGTATTCGATGTCATACTCGCTCAACTCCACCGCCTACTTAGCCAGTCGGCCCGATTGACTCGGGCTATGCAAAATTGTCCGTAAGGGAAAAGTCGTGAGGATGACGATTGTGTGGGATTGGAAATATGGTCTTAGTTTTCGGGCCGACGTTACAACTGCGCATGCCAATTTTTTCATCAATGGATACCTAGATTCGGCATCCAGCAAGGTTTTGCATATGTAAAAAATAGGTTTCTGCTCCCCGCGTTCTTCCCTGATCAGGACTCCGCTTATGGCCGTTTTCGCACTCTTCCGACCATTCGAGTTTTTTATTTCCTCGCAGGACGTCGTAGAAGGGCAGGCACTTATCTGTTGATCGCGAAATAAATCGGTTAAGTGCTGCGATTCTGCCGGTCAGTCTTTGGACTTCCCGTTTATTCTTTGGCGAAGCCATCTCGATTAGAGCGTTGATCTGTTTTGGATTTGCTTCGATGCCGCGGTATGTGACCAAGTAGCCGAGGAATTCCCCTGATGCCACGGCGAATCTACATTTTGTCGGGTTGAGCTTCATGTTATGGGAATTTAGTTGTGCAAAGCATTCTTCGAGATGTGACACGTGATCTCTTGCTTTGAGGGATTTGACGAGCATGTCGTCGATATAAACCTCCATCGTTTTTCCGAGTTGTTTGGAGAACATCCGGTTCACGAGTCGTTGGTAAGTTGCACCAGCGTTTTTGAGGCCGAAGGGCATTACCTTGTAGCAATAAGTTCCGCGATCGGTAATGAACGCAGTCTTTTCACGATCGTCGGGATTCATCCTAATTTGATTATAACCTGAGAAGGCATCCATGAAGGATAAGAGTTCGTTGCCCGCTGTTGCTTCTACCAATCGATCGATATGTGGTAAAGGGAAGCTATCCTTTGGACATGCCTTGTTTAGGTCGGTAAAATCCACGCAAACTCGCCACTTCCCGTTCTTCTTTTTGACTACTACGGGGTTGGCGAGCCAGTCCGGGTACCTTACTTCTGTTTTTCGACCTCATCGTTTACTGCGGCAGCACGTTCGGGTCCTAGCTTCCGTCTTTTCTGTTTGACGGGTTTGAATGTTGGGTCGATATTCAGCTCGTGACATGTTATGTTAATGTCGATTCCCGGCATATCTTCTGCAGCCCATGCGAAAGTATTAAGGTTCTTTTTAAGACAGGTTATGAGTTATGTCCTTAAAGGCTCGTGGAGATTGGCTCCAATCTCGATGCAGCGTTCTGGGAAGGCTTTGTCGAGACAGATCGTTACCACGGGTTCGCATGTTGGCTCGCGTTTTTCATCAAGAGCTGCGATACTGCGAGACTGCCAGAAGAATTCCGCTGAATCCTGACTACGCGTATCTTTGCTGGAGGTCTTTTTCTCCGCTTTTCTAGGAGTGATTTCGAGGATCGGTCTCTTTCGTTTCAGTTCCGCGGCGAAACAAACCTGTGAAACTCTCGGATTTCCCCAAATTACCTCGACTCCGTTAGGGGTCGGGAACTTGAGGCAAAGATGGTAGGTTGATGGGATTGCGCGCATGGTGTTCAGCCATGGCGTTCCCATGATAACGTTGTAAGATGCGGGATGGTCAACGACTAGAAACTCTGTGACGTTCGTCACGGTTCCGGCTTTGACAGCGAGATTAATCGATCCATAGGCCATGGTCGTTTCCCTCGAAAGCCCCAGCAGTGGGCTTGGGCATTTCGTGACTTCGGATTGATTGATCCCCATCTTTTCGAGAGTGTCTTTGAAGATGATATCGGCTGAACTTCCGGTATCGATTAGCACTCTAGCGACGTCGATATCTCTAATCGTCAACTCGATAACAAGGAGGTCGTTTCGAGGTTTGGCTCGATCGATCGTTGCTCCCCCCTTGAATGAGATAACGTTCGCGCATGTCGAATCGTGGGTTAGGAAATCGTAGGATGGGCCTCGAGTCGTGTTTTAGGTCCCTTTGGGCCGTCGATGTCTGTCGATGTTCGGAAGAGTTCAATCGCTACACGGCGACCGAACTTCGGCTCGAGCCCGGTCGCTACGTAGCGACCGAGCGGGACGATCGCTCAGTCGCTACGTAGCGACCGAGCTTTGGCTCGAGCTCGGTCGCTACGTAGCAACCGAGCGGGACGATTGCTCGGTCGCTACGTAGCGACCGAGCTTGGCCGAACTCGGTTGCTACGTAGCGACCGAGCGGGACGATCGCTCAGTCGCTACGTAGCGACCGAGCTTTGGCTCGAGCTCGGTCGCTACGTAGCGGCCGAGCGGGACGGACGTTCGGTCGCTGCGTAACGACCTGTTTCGAGCTTTCGTCGGACATCTCGATTCTTTCTTCCGTAAAGCTTTTTCGTAAGGAAGAATCTATTTCGAAAAGTACTCTTCGGAGGAATTCTTATTTTTTTCCTCGGACGTTTTTAATGTTAAATTCGTCGTAACCGTTTTTGACCCCAACATCGTCCGTGTGTTGGATCGTTTTGAGGTGGCGATAAGTCAACTGAACCCCTTAGCATCCAGCACCTCATCGGAGTCCTGATTCTGAGCTACGAGCATGGTCTCTCCCTAACCGTCGACCATTTTGAAGCACTTTTCAGTTTGCAGATTGTCAAGAATACGGACAAGTATAGGCTGGTCCCTCGGAACTTCATGTCAGTGGTCAAGGGGTTTCTATCCAACTTCAACTTATGGACGAGAGTTTTCTTCTTTATTCGCATAGACGCTGCATCTGTCGAAAATAATTGTATCCCATTGTTCCGGAGGTTGCCGAACGATCGTCCCTTCATCAATCCGCTTGCTCAGTTTTCTGAGGACATAATCGCAGTGAGGGATCTTCTCAGAAACGGTCCATTTTTCTGTACTTCCTTTACACCGAAGAGGGACAGGAAGCGACTCCGAGCCTGATGACCAAGGTCCCGACGCTGCTCCCACGGTTGCGACGGGGTTGAACTCTTCGAAGGGGAAAGATATTAACCTTGGTGACATAGAGTTTTCAGTGGATGATTCTATGCTTCCAGGATGGGATCCAGACCTTGCTTACGGCAATGGAAGCAGTACGAGCGAGATACCTATTCCAGACTTCGATGATTTTTTTGCCGGTCTACCCTCGGGTTTTGATGCTCCCCCACCTACGAATGAATCGGGGTGGCCGAAAGTCATTGCGGAAGGGTCTCGTATCATCAACGGGGTTAGTTTTCAAGAACTTTGGCCACTGTCTTAAGTACTCCTTTTCCCGTTTAAAACGTGTTAATTGGTTCTGCAGGGTCTGAACTTGCTTGGATCGGCCCTTGAGGCGAGCAATAGGGAGGCCATGGTCTATCGCTTTAAAGCGGAGAAACCGGAGAGGGATCTTGCTCGCATGCAAGGCGAGATGTTGGAGCGAGATGCTCAACTCGCTCGTGACCATGCGAGGGCCGTTCGTAAGGCAGAAAAGAAGGGTAAGAGGGAGATCGTCGAGTTGATGAAGAACCGTGCCTCTCAGTTCCAGATCGAGTACGGGAACCTCAAGGACGCTTTCACCTTGGTGGGCGATTACCGTGAGTGTCGCGTTTCAGTCGGGAGCCTTTGGAAGACGCAGGCGGACGAATACGTTTTCGAGAAGGAGATGAGGTTAATGAAGAGCGGCATGAAGGAACATGCTCACGCTGAGGCGCTCATTCCTCCGATCGATGGGAGGATCAAGGGATTCTGGGATCCCATCCCGGTTTCTCCCGATACCGTAGAGACCACGACCGAGTTTCCCGGTGATTGCGAGGAGGTGGATCGTCCCGCGGATGTGTTTGGAGCCTCGTTGTCTGGGAACTTTTACTTTGATCCTTGAGAGGCGGAGTGATCGTCCAGCGGGGGAGGAGGTTGTTTATCCATCCTGCGTTTGTGGCCGAGTATGGTTTTTATTTGTCTTTTTATGCCGAGTGTGGCTTCTATTTCGAGATATTGCATGAGCCTGTTTTGGCTGTTTTATCATTTACCGGGACTGGCCGTTGGTGGCTTCGTATCCCTTTCGCTTATGCGGTTTTTATATATATAATGGGCATTTATTTCGAATTGTTTTTTTTGGGTAGGTTTGAAGTAAACATGAGTTGTCGTCTCATAATAAATTCCGTTGAGACGTTCAATCTGTCGGTTCGTTCGTGACTTTCGTAAAAATTATTTATTCTTACAACTTTCGGGAACGTTGAGATGTGAACGGAGAGACATGATTTAGGATCTCGTATCGTTTAGATATCATGTCTTGAGATGTCTGAGACCAATGCGATTGGTTTAGGGCAAGACCTAGGTTTTCTCTCGGTTTAAGGTTTGTGCGGTGACTAGCCGGCTATCGATTTTCCTGTTGTGATTTCTATTTGATTCGTACTGATTAAAAGTCCGCGATAGATTCTCTGCTTATATGAGTTGTATGGTACGAATCGAGCATCTCTCCAGAGACAATTATTAAGCCAACTGGAAGGGCTAAACCAAAATTTCGGATTTTTTTTGTAACGCGCTTTCGTCCTTTTGTTGGACGTTCGAGGATCGAAAGAGTGATCGAGTTGCGTTTGTTTAAGAGGGCGGGCGTATTCGTCGGGGCCAATAGACGAACGGGGTGTCGGGTTGTTATGGTCGCGTTCGGACAATTTGTTTGCATCGTCTCGAACTTTAACTTGGCGACATCTCGCAGTTGTTTCGAAGAGTTTACATATATTTTCGGTGCTGAAGAATGATTGTTTTGCGATTTTGGGCCTGATATGGCCGCTGACAAGAGTCTTAATGTTTGTAGATTTTCTAAGCGTGTCCTGAGACTTTTGCATTAAGTGGAGCGCAAGTGTTTTGATAAAAGGGACAACGCATATTGTAGTAAGTGTTTTTACAAAAATTAAAACTCGATTACAATGATGCATCTTTTCCAATGTGGGAGTATACGAGTATAAATACCCATTCCCCCCCCCCTTCTTAGAGAGGGCGATAGTTGAACTCGTCTTTTGACGAGCTGCCTATGTACCTCTTTCGAGGATCAAGCTATCTCGTAGTTCGGTTTTATGCTGCGAGTATTCTTACTCGGCGGTTGACCCCGTGCTGACCGCCTTGATCGTGGTGACCGTGGCTGGGCTAGTGCTTTGATCCGGGTGTTCTGTAGTGTCGGCTTCGGAGTCGTGTTGAATTTCGACGTTTGAAGCGTTCTCGTCGGCAGACGATGTTGAGTCATCTTTCTTTGAAGTGTTCTCGGCCGAAGGTTGAGCTATCTTTGTGCGCTTGCAAGTTGCCGTTGCAGAAGTCGCAATTTGCCTTAACTTATGCTCCGCGAGGAAGCATAGCCGCGACTGTTTCTGCCATCCCCAGATAGCTGTGACTCCGTTCGGGGTTGGGAATTTGACACCGAGGTGGTATGTCGATGGAATGGCTTGCATGGCGTTGAGCCATGGGGTTCCCATGATCACGTTGTAGATGGTAGGATGATCGACCACCACGAACTCGACGATTTTCGTGATTTCCTTGGCCATGACTGGCAGCTGGATTGATCCGAGAGTCATCGACACTTTGCCCAAAAACCCCGTGAGTGGTTTCGGCATTGAAGTTACTTCTCTGAGTTCGATGCTCATCCGGTGGAGAGTGTCTCGGAAGATAACATTGACCGTGCTTCCCGTGTCAATGAGAACTCTTCCGACTTCATACGAGATCTACGACGAGCGGATCGCAGTGAGGTTGATCGATCCCGCCGGCTTCCTCCTTTGTAAAGGTGATTGAGCTGTTTTGACCGTCTCGGGGGAGGAGACCATGTAGGCCAGTTTGCACTCGACTCTGCCTTCCGCTGGTAAGCCTTGATGGCCGAAACCGTATCGTTGCAGTATTGCGATCCTCCGATGATTATGTTGACTCTGCGACGATTCTTATCGTTTCCTTTGTCATCCGGTCTTCTGCCGCGTTTATCCCCGGATTGGTTTCTTTGAGGGGATTTCTCCGCGGGTGGATTTCTGTCCATCTTCGGGGGGCGATCGGTCTCGAGGATGAGATCTTTCACGCTGGTCACTTCCGAAAGCTCTCCAGGTAGTATTTTCGCGGCCAGCCTTGCTCCCAAGACTTTGCAGTTAGTCGTGGAGTGTCCTCGGGACTGGTGGAACTCGCAGAACGTGTTTTCGTCATATCCTTGATTGCGAGTCCATGTATTACCCGTGGTTCAGCCTTGGTCCGAACTGATCGCGTAATTGTGCGCTCCTTGGAGCTCTTCCCCCTCGTGATGGACATACTTGTCTTTATGAGAGTTCTTCTTCTTTGTTTTTGGGTCCACGTCTTTCGAGGATGATCTTGTCGACTTATGTTTTTGCGACAAGACTTTTGTTTTCTCTTCGATTTTGATGTAGTCCATTGCTTTGTGGAGGGCATCATGGATCGTCCGCGGTTTGTCGAGGGTTATCCATTTTCTGAATTTTGACTTGTACCAGAGCGTCTTTCTGACCGCGTCAATGGCCACCTTGTCACTTATCCCGCTGACCCTGGACATTACTCGCTTAAATCGGCTGATGAACTCGCGGAGGGGTTCGTCCTCCCTCTCGGATAGGCTCCAGAGATCGACATCGGAAGTTTCTCGATCTATGAACATAGAGTATTGTTTGAGAAATTCTAATGCGAGCTGTCGGAAACTCCCGATAGAGTTTCGCTTAAGTGGTGCGAACAATTCGAGGGCTGCTCCTTCCAGATTCTCGACGAATAGGCGACAATAGCCGGCGTCTTTTTCGCCGTCCTTCAGTCTTTCTCTTCCCATCGTGATGTGGAAAGCCTGAAGGTGCGCCTTCGGATCGGTTGTACCATCATACTTTGGCACTTTGATTTTCCCCGGGTCAGATACCCTCATATCAGAGATGCGAGTGGTGAAAGGGGTTTTCCGAGCCCCTTCCAGCAGCCTGTCGATCTCGGGGGCAGCACTGGTAGCGTGATGGATCTGGGATTTCACGGCTCTTACTTCTGCCGCAGTTTTGGTAATGTAGTCACGAAGATCGCAGATATATGACGTCTCGTCAGCAGATTTCCGAGCCTGTCGGCGTTTACAGCGAGTGAGCTCGGTTTGCTTTTCAGTCAGCTCTTCTTGCTCGTTCAAATAGAGGATTTCCTCCTCTTCCGTCATTGGCTTGTCGAACGGAGAGCTTTCCCGAGCAGATCGGCTTCTGGTCCTTCTTGGATGTCTATCGACGTCCTCCTCGGTATCGTTGGAGACATCGCTGGGATCCAAGTCAACGTGCTCGACTTCATTATCCTCCGAATGGGAGATTTTCGCTAGGGTTTTGACCCGAAGATCGTTCCCGCGCGGTTCCAGGCCTATCGATTGGGGTTGCGAAGTCTAGTATTTTCCCGCGGACTTTAGTGGTTCCGCGGGGATGGATTGCTCGAGTCCTTGCCGTTAAGGTTTCAACTTGTTTGTTCAAGGTGCTCACGAGCTTATCCTGTTCTTCCGACTTTTTTCGTAGGTGGCGAACATCTTTTTAAACTCCTCGAGCGCCGCGGCGTTGGCTGGTGGGTTGGCCGCGGATATGTCCCTGCTGGAGTGTGGAGATCAGTGCCGCTGCCTCCGTTAAGAGAAGTTTGCACGGTGTCCGCGTCGTCAATTGACATGTCTGGTTGAGCGCGATGTGGTTGCGAGTTAGATTGATCTGTAGCCCCCCTCCGTCTAGCGCTAAACTGTGGGAACCGAAATTCGCACTGTCGATTTCCGTTTAAATTAGGAAAGTAGGAAATCTCTAACTTCCCAGAGGTCCCGGATATCTGCTAATACCACACGCTAAGCAATCAGAATATGAAATAACAACGACAAAGTATATAAGATCGTAAAAAGAGAGCAAAGTAGGTCTTATTCCGGATCTGCGTTTGAGCGTTACAATAAGGTATAAGCATGGGCTCGAGAGCTGTCGGCGAGATTCCTAGTTCTAGCAACCCTAACACGGCTAAACCTAATTGAGTCGCAGCTCGAATAACAAAAAACGGAAAATTGCCTAAACTGCTTTAAGTGCTAAGTTTGCTGTGAAAAAGTTCTCCCCCCATGCCTCTCGCCTAGGACTTCTTATATACTCGCTCCTAGGTCGGTTTACGCTTTTCCCCTTCTGTCCTTAAGCCGTCATATCATAAAATGGAAATATTCCATTTTCCCAATGTTCGTATTTATCCTCAAAATTTCGTATTTATCCGCGGAAGTTTGACATTTATCTTTCCTTGCGAACCAAGCGTACACCGTCCCACGGTTTACGGGCTTTTGGTTAAGAAATCGTAAAGTGGGCCTCGAGTCACGTCTTAGGTCCCTTTAGGCCATCTTTTGCCTCGAAGCGTTCATTACAGTTCTTTCGGTAAAGAATAAACTTTCTGCGGTTTTTACCGTAAAGTTTGATCGATGACTTCGAATGATCGGAAATCATGAAATGGGTTCGCTATGGTCTTCGGGAGATAGCATTGAAGGGTTGACGAGAACGCATGGATTCGTGTCGTATCAATGTTTCGGAAGAGCTCGGCCGCTACGTAGCGACCAAACGGAACGCACGCTCTGTCGCTACGCATTGACTGGACAGTGTGCATGTGCGGTAGTTGCGTAGTGACTGAGCTTGGTTTGTCCGTGTTCCGATCATCATATTCGAACCTATCCGTAGCTGGCTTGGATACGTTTCCGTTACCTCGGGACAGCTTGTATTTGATCCAAATAGAATTTGAACAAAGTTTTATCTCGAGAATATATGTCACGACATTCTTTTGACTGAGCACGATTTGTTGCGGAAAGACACTCATATTTGTATTTTGTAGAGATTTGGATGTTAACTTCGTCGTAACCGTTTTCAACCCCAACAATTCTCAATGCCTAGAGACAAATCCCCTGGACCAGATGGGTATACGGTTGAGTTCTTTAAAGCGGCATGGCAGACAGTATGGCTAGAGTTCATCATAGCTGTAAAATCCTTCTTTGAAAAAGGATTTTTGTTGGGGTCAAAATCGGTCATGACGGAAACAATGTCTGAAAGTCCGTAAAAATCAGCATAAACGTTTTTACGAAAAGTAATCTTCGTAAAGATATCTTTACGAACAGCCTTGCAGTAAAATATCGTCCAAATCTCAATCGAACCACTAAATACCGATTGGCCGAAGGCAACGGACATGTATCCAAATCGGCCGCGGACAAGCTCGAGTATGGAAATCAGACCGCGGACAAGCCAAGCTCGATCGATACGCGGCGACCAAGCATGCACACAGCTCGGTTGCTACGTAGCGACCGAGCGTCCGTCTCGCTCGGTCGCTACATAGCGACCGCCGTCTCGCTCGGTCGCTACGTAGCGACTGAGCCTGAGCCAAGCTCGGTCGCTACGTAGCGACCGAGCGTCCGTCTCGCTCGGTCGCTACGTAGCGACCGACTCCAAGCCAAGCTCGGTCGCTACGTAGCGACCGAGCGTCCGTCCCGCTCAGTCGCTACGTAGCGACCGAGCCCGAGCCAAGCTCGGTCGCTACGTAGCGACCGAGCCCGAGCCAAGCTCGGTCGCTGTGTAGCGACCAAACGTCCGTCTCGCTCGGTCGCTACGTAGCGACCGAGCCTGAGCCAAGCTCCGTCGCTACGTAGCGACCGAGCGTCCATCTCGCTCGGTCGCTATGTAGCGACCGGGCTCAAGCCAAAGTTCGGTCGCTGCGTAGTGACCGAGCTCTTCCGAAAATCGGTATGACACCAGTCCATGCATTCTCGTCAAACCTTCAAATGCTATCTCCCGAAGACCGTAGCAAGCTCAGTCTATGTTTTCCGCTATTCTAAATCATCGATCAAACTTCGCGGATTAGAAACCGCGGAAAGTTCTTTCTTTGTCGAAAGAAATCGTAGTAATCTCTTCGAGTCGGGAGACGGCCCAAAGGGACCTAAAACACGACTCGAGGCCCATCCTGCAATTTCTTAACCAAAGGCCCGTAAACCACAGCCCGGTTTACGCTTGGTCTACAAGGAAGGATAAATGTCAAGTTTCCGCGGATAAATACGGAAGTTTTGAAGATAATTGTGAAAATCGGGAAAATGGAATATCTCCATTTTTATGCTATGACAGCTTAAGGGCAGAAGAGTAAAAGCGTAAACCGACCTTAGAGCTACTATATAAGGAGTCCTAGGCGAGGAGCATGAGGGACAACTTTTTAGATTCGGAATTCTCTGCACTTAGAAACTTTAGGCTTATTCTCGACAAGTTCGGTTTCTATGACTGGCACTCAATTACTAGACGAACTCGCCCAGGCAGTTCGATCTCTTGTCCAGCTCTATCAATTGAACTACGTTCGGCTTGATCCTCGAAAGGGGTACATAGGCAGCCTTTAACAAGGTTCAGTCCGAAATCAATCAAAAACCTTTTCTTTATCTATTTCGTCTTTCGTTATCGAGCTGCGACTCAACTAGGTTTGAGCTATTAGGCCGCTAGAACTAAGTAACTCGCTGACAGCCTTTGCGGCCAAAGCTTTCATGATCTCTTGTAATGATCGCAACGCTCTTACGCGGAATCGAAATAAGATCAATTGTTTTCTCTAAACTCGTTTGTTATCTTTTCATAATTTCCGCATATATTTGGTCACTTGTCGTTGGCTCTCGCAGAGATCCGGGACCTCTGGGAAATTAGGGTCTTCCTAGTTTCCTTATTTAAACGGAAATCGACAGTGCGAATTTTGGTTCCCACAGTTTGGCGCTAGAAGGAGGGGGGGTTACGGATTACTCTTACTCATGGCCACAAAACACTTGATCGAAACTATGTCTGGATATATGAAAGACAAACTCGCAGCACTGACTGCTCCTATGTTCAACAAAATTGAAAGCCTTGCTGCGACCTTCCGCCACAGGAAGAGCACTAAAACAAGCTCGCGATTTCTATTTCTAAACGTAAAGGGAAACGATAAATCTTATCAAACCCCGTAAGTTTGGCTCATTACCGAACAAAAGAAATCTCGATGCGTAAGCGTTTTACCAAAACACGTTTTCCGTTGAAATTTCGGAAGGATAAAACTTGTTCTCCCAAAAACCGCTGAAAAACCCCTAGGTTAATCGCGGAAAAAGGAAACACAACAAAACGATTACCTAGCTCGGTCGCTACGTAGCGACGGAGCACGCACAGGTTGCTCGGTCGCTACGTAGCGACCAAGCATGCACACTGCTCGGTCGCTATGTAGCGACCGAGCACGCACACGCTGCTCGGTCGCTACGTAGCGACCGAGCATGCACACGCTGCTCAGTCGCTATGTAGCGACCGAGCACGCACACGCTGCTCGGTCGCTACGTAGCGACCAAGCACGCACACTGCTCGGTCGCTACGTAGCGACCGAGCCCGCACACTGCTCGGTCGCTACGTAGCGACCGAGCACGCACACGCTGCTCGGTCGCTATGTAGCGACCGAGCACGCACACTACTCGGTCGCTACGTAGCGACCGAGCACGCACACTGCTCTGTCGCTACATAGCGACCGAGCACGCACACTGCTCGGTCGCTACGTAGCGACCGAGCACGCACACTTCTTGGCTTACTTCCACTCGCTACGTAGCGACCGGTAAGGCCTCAGAAAGGTCCTCCTTTGGGTTCTCTTGTGAATCCTCATCGCCACGATTTTTGTTTCGTCTCAATCGGAGTTTCCGTTGAGATTTTACGACGAAAACAAGTAGGACTCTTCTTGGCTTACTTCCACTCGCTACGTAGCGACCTGTCTGGCCGTCAGTCGCTACGTAGCGACCTGTAAGGCCTCACAGGGGTCCTCCTTTGCGTTCTCCTTTGAATCCTCATCGAAACCCTTTTTGTTTCGTCTCAATCGGAATTTCCGTTGAGATTTTACGACGAAAACAAGTAGGACTCGTCTCGGCTCCCTTCCACTCGCTATAGCGACCGAGATGACATCTTCACTCGCTATAGCGACCTGTCAGGCCGCAAAGGGGTCTTCTTTTGCGTTCTCCTTTGAATCCTCATCGAAACGCTTTTCGTTTCGTCTCAGTCGGAGTGTCCGTTGAGATTTTACAACGAAAACAAGTGGGACTCGTCTCGGCTCCCTTTTACTCGCTATAGCGACCGAGATGACATCCTCACTCGCTATAGCGACCTGTCAGGCCTCAAAGGGGTCCTCCTTTGCGTTCTCCTTTGAATCCTCATCGAAACGCTTTTTGTTTCGTCTCAATCGGAGTTTCCGTTGAGATTTTACGACGAAAACAAGTGGGACTCGTCTCGGCTCCCTTTCACTCGCTATAGCGACCGAGATGACATCCTCACTCGCTGTAGCAACCTGTCAGGCCTCAAAGGGTTCCTATTTTGCGTTCTCCTTTGAATCCTCTTCGAAATGCTTTTCGTTTCGTCTCAATCGGAGTTTCCGTTGAGATTTTACGACGGAAACAAGTAAAACTCATCTTAAACTCCTTGGCTTGTTTCTGCTCACCCTACCTCCATCTTTGCGTTCACTTTCAAATCTCGATCGAAACGTCTCTTGTTTCGCCTCGATTGAAGTTACCATTGAGACTTTATGATATAAAAAAAAACCGCAAAGACCTATTTTCTCGCATGGATTCAGATTAATCGTATAAAACGGCAACGGTTAACTTAACACCTTAGCCGCCTTAACTATGCGATTACGTTGAACCTTTTTACAAAAATCGACGTCTTATCTAAGGAGAAGATAACAGTCAAGTTCGGAAGATAAATGTCAAGTTTCAAAGGATAAACACCAATATCGGAAATGGCGAACATACACGAGAATAGGAAACGGAAATGAGCACGCAAAACTGAGAAGGGACAAAACTGCATCTTCGAGAGAACTAAGGTATTTCCGACTTGAAATTTTGAAATCAGACTTGGAATTTTCGTAGGAAATTACTTTGAGGCTGCCATAGAACTTTAGGGAACGTAAAACCTAGGCGGATAGTCTAGCGAACTAAGTTTTAAGCGGTTTTTCCTGTCTCGATATATTGTTCCATAATTGTTCATCCAGATCTTGCAAACCGATCTAAACTCTCCGAAAGTCGAGAAACGATCGCCACGCATATCAAGCTCGCTTCCTAAAGAGAGAAAAAGTTAGAGACATGAACGTCGTCTTAAAACCGATTCGTTTCTGGCAATTTTCTCGGAACCGACATATCCCAAGTCGTCAACGTGGAAACAACCAAATTACAGTCCAAGCGTCGTCTATAAATCGTCCCGAATTATCGATCATTCCAAACATCAGAAGAGGAAACGTACACAACCCTTCAAAGTATCAGTTCAACCGTTTTTCTTTCGTAAAAAAAAAGGGGAGTAGGTACGTATACTATACTCGTATACTCCCAAACTTCAAAAAACTTCTGCAAATAGTCAAGAATAGGCAAACGACAATCTTAATATTCGTCTAAACGCTAGCAACATATCCAGACGATCATGAACATAATCTCAAAAACTATACATCATTTCTTGTCGCAATCATGCGTACAGAAAACTTGTACCAATATCAAACTGAAACTCGACGATTAGCCAAAGTATTGAAGCCTTTTCCGGCTTCAGAAAGCCAGTTTCGTTTTAAAAATTTCTACGAGAAATCTTCAATCACCAAAGCATTTCTTTCAGTTTCCGTTGTACCAAGTAAGTCACGGAAAAGTATCGAAAACATTTGCGACGAAGAAAACTCGAGAATATATGTAGCATCGTGCACATTAAAAGGAGCACTTTCCTCCTGATGGTTAGCTAGAACCACTTCTGGTTGACCAATTCGTTCAAGAAACGAATGTGTCATGAGAATCCTCTCGAAAAACCTATGAAAAGCGTTCCGCGACTAGATCGTAATGAAATAAACTTCGGTAATACTCCATGGGTAACTCCAAGCAACTTTCATCTAAGATCAAAATCACAGCGGGAACGTTTCTCGTAGAACCCGCAGAAACAATGCTACTTTGACATATGTATACATATCACTGATTTACAACCTACGTAAAATCGGTTATATGATATGATAAATTATTGTATAGCCCACAGTCGGAAATCATATGATAATTTCTTCGTAACGAAACTAAGTCCTAACAACCAAACGGTTAACGGAAAATCTAAACTTTTTGAAAATTGACCAAGTTCAATACGCTCCACAATTCACTAGCCCGCAACGTTTTAACCATAATACGCGGCATGTAAGGAAAAATTCGTAACAAAGCTTCTAGAGCTATACGAAACATCCTAAAAAATGCACGAAATACATCTCGGAAGGCCCACACTTCACAAAGCACTATGAAGGAAAACGCTTGTTCCCATGGACAAATTTACACGACACCTCAGTCATAATTCCTCGATCGCAAATAAAACTATTAGCATCCAAACATGAACAACAATTTTGGCTGCGAACATTCTTAGTCAAACTAGAATGTTTTTCAAACGCATGGCTAAGACTAAACCCTTGCAACATCGCGAAATATCTTCAAGCCCGCGAACATTTCAAGCACGAAACGTGGCATACGAAAGAATAACAAATCTTCAGCATCGCGAGACGTAGCAGACGCCTGAAGATTAGTTCTTCGACAAAATTTCCTTCCTCGATAAGACACCTTCATGGAAGACCAAACAGTCATACGCACTAACATCTTCTCAAAAAATATTCTTGGCGAAGACTCGAAACGGTATTTTTTACCATTAAGTTTGTTGCTGATCACAACAAACTCTCAACGTCCTAAACAGACATAGCCATCTCACGAAGATGACTCTCTTACATCCGACACAAGGATAATAGCGCTATAAAAGAAATCCAAAATTTTGGTCCAGCACTTCCGGTCTCCGGAGAGATGCTCGATTCGTATCAAACAAGTCGTATAAGCCGAGAACCTATCGCGGACTTTAAATCGATACGAATCAGGAAGAAATCGCAACAGGAAAAATAATAGCCGGCCAGTCACCGCACAATCCTTAAACCGAAAGTAAATCTAGGTCTTGCACTAAACCCAGCGCACTGGTCTCTAACATCTCTAGGCATAGTATCAAACACCCTGATACGAGATCCAAAAATTTGTCTCTTTGCCAATATTCGAACGTCTTCAGAAAATCCCACAAGTTTACACACTGCGGAAAACTCTCGAAACAGATTATGGATATGGCAATTCACACAGAGTTAGATTACAAGACGACAACTTGTAGTCTTCCCTCTACACCCATACAAAATGCCATCGGCAGCAACACGCCTTATAACCGCTACATAAAAACTAGACCATAAAGGTCCTACTGGAATACTAGTCATAAGAACCTTAACTCTAAGACGAACTACGAAAGGCTTGATCCCTTCAACAAGAGTACGTAGGAAGCCGTCATAAGGCGCAGCCCCAATCTTATCGCGTTTTCTACTTTTAGGAGAGCGTGAAGATCACTTACCACAGACCTTTTCAACCATTAATTCCGCCTAACTCACCTAACTTGCCTAACTTGCCAAGCCACTCGCTAGAACCTCACGCTAGAAGCTCATGGTTCTAACGAGCTGGGGGGCTAACTGTTGGGGTCAAAATCGGTCACGACGGTAACAATGTCTGAAAGTCCGTAAAAATCAGCATAAACGTTTTTACGAAAAGTAATCTTCGTAAAGATATCTTTACGAAGAGCCTTGCAGTAAAATATCGTCCAAATCTCAATCGAACCACTAAATACCGATTGTCCGAAGGCAACGGACATGTATCAAATCGGCCGCGGACAAGCCAAGCTCGATTGATACGCGGCGACCAAGCATGCACACAGCTCGGTTGCTACGTAGCGACCGAGCGTCCGTCTCGCTAGGTCGCTACATAGCGACCGAGCCCGAGCCAAGCTCGGTCGCTACGTAGCGACCGAGCGTCCGTCTCGCTCGGTCGCTACGTAGCGACCAAGCGTCCGTCTCGCTCAGTCGCTACGTAGCGACCGAGCCCGAGCCAAGCTCGGTCGCTACGTAGCGACCGAGCCTTCGTCTCGCTCGGTCGCTATGTAGCGACCGAATCTCCGTCTCGCTCGGTCGCTACGTAGCGACCGAGCCTGAGCCAAGCTCCGTCGCTACGTAGCGATCGAGCGTCCATCTCGCTCGGTCGCTACGTAGCGACCGGGCTCGAGCCAAAGTTCGGTCGCTGCGTAGTGACCGAGCTCTTCCGAACATTGGTATGACACCAGTCCATGCATTCTCGTCAAACCTTCAAATGCTATCTCCCGAAGACCGTAGCGAGCTCAGTCTATGTTTTCCGCTATTCTAAATCATCGATCAAACTTCGCGGATTAGAAACCGCGGAAAGTTCTTTCTTTGTCGAAAGAAATCGTAGTAAACTCTTCGAGTCGGAAGACGGCCCAAAGGGACCTAAAACACGACTCGAGGCCCATCCTGCGATTTCTTAACCAAAGGCCCGTAAACCACAGCCCGGTTTACGCTTGGTCCACAAAGAAGGATAAATGTCAAGTTTCCGCAGATAAATACGGAAGTTTTGAAGATAATTGTCAAAAATCGCGAAAAATGGAATATCTCCATTTTTATGCTATGACGGCTTAAGGGCAGAAGAGTAAAAGCGTAAACCGACCTTGGAGCTACTATATAAGGAGTCCTAGGCGAGGAGCATGAGGGACAACTTTTTAGATTCGGAATTCTCTGCACTTAGAAACTTTAGGCTTATTCTCGACAAGTTCGGTTTCTATGACTGGCACTCAATTACTAGACGAACTCGCCCAGGCAGTTCGATCTCTTGTCCAGCTCTATCAATTGAACTACGTTCGGCTTGATCCTCGAAAGGGGTACGTAGGCAGCCTTTAACAAGGTTCAGTCCGAAATCAATCAAAAACCTTTTCTTTATCTATTTCGTCTTTCGTTATCGAGCTGCGACTCAACTAGGTTTGAGCTATTAGGCCACTAGAACTAAGTAACTCGCTGACAGCCTTTGCGGCCAAAGCTTTCATGATCTCTTGTAATGATCGCAACACTCTTACGCGGAATCGAAATAAGATCAATTGTTTTCTCTAAACTCGTTTGTTATCTTTTCATAATTTCCACATATATTTGGTCACTTGTCGTTGGCTCTCGCAGAGATCCGGGACCTCTGGGAAATTAGGGTTTTCCTAGTTTTCTTATTTAAACGGAAATCGACAGTGCGAATTTTGGTTCCCACAATTCTTACCAAAAGGTATCAACCCAACTATCTTGGCTTTGATTGTAAAGAGATTAGAAGCACGGGAGATGAAAGATTAACGTCCTATCTCCTGCTGTAATGTACTGTATAATTTGGTCTCAAAGATCATTGCCAATCGCCTGAAAGCTACTCTGCCAGAATTCATAGCTCTGAATCAGTGGGTTTTCGTCAAAGGTAGACTTCTGATCTAAAATCTTCTGCTTGCAGCGGAGATAGTCAAGGAATATCATAAAGAATCAATATCAGAAAGATGTGCGATCAAGTTTGATATATCAAAGGCGTTTGATACACTGCAGTGGCCTTTTCTCCTTAATACACTCAAAGCTATGAAATTTTCGCAGGAGTTTATACACTGGATATCTTTGTGTGTGACAATAGCATCCTTCTCGGTACAAGTGAATGGCGAGCTTGCGGGATATTTTTGAAGTAGAAGAGGCTTGAGTTAGGGATGTGCCTTATCACCATACTTTTTTGTAATCAGTATGAATGTTCTATCAAAGTTGCTAGATAAAGCTGCTTCCGCGAGGAGAATTGGTTTCCATCCGAGATGTCAGAAGATGGATGTCAAACACCTGAGCTTTGCAGATGATATATTGGTCTTCACAGATGGAAAGATCAGATCTCTAGACAGTATTGTTGAGATTTTTGAATATTTGGCAAAGATATCAGGACTTAAGATAGGTTTGGAGAAGTCTACAATCTATTTAGCTGGTGTGTCAGATGCAAGAAGACAGGAAATGGAGTCGAGATACTCAATACAATCAGGAAAGATACCTGTGAGGTATTTGGGGCTTCCACTTTTTAAAAAAGGATGACGATAGCAGACTATAAGCCGTTACTGGATCGTATCAAATGCAGGATCAGTTCATAGACAGCAAGACACTTATCTATGGCTTGTCGTGTGGCACTTATACAATCAGTTATTGTCAGCATAACAAATTTCTGGCTTTTGGCTTTTAGATTACCACAAGCATGCCTTAAAGAGGTGGATAGAATATGTGCAGCATTTTTGTGGTCAGGTCCGAGCTTGAATTCTAGAAAAAAAAGGTTTCATGGGAAGCTATTTGTAAGCTAAAAACAGAAGGAGAATTCTTACATCAACTCCATCTATGTGGGTCAAATGGATTCAAACCTATCTAATCTGTGATGAGAATTTCTTGTCAATCAAAGATAAAACCAGCAAAGGTTCTTGGATGTGGAAAAAAATCTTGAAATATAGAGAAATGGCTCAAGGGTTTTTCAAGAAAGAGGTGAAGAATGGCAGTCAAACTTCATTCTGGTTTGGTAATCAGAGCCAACATGGAAGAATTTATAATCTGACAGGCCAGAGATGAGTCATAGATACTGGGATACCGATCACAGCAACGGCAGAAGAGGCTCTGAAAAACAGAAGGAGAAGAAGACATAGAGCAGATCATCTAATAGCTATTGAGAATCTCCTATTGCAGCAGGAACATATATTGGTCAACGAGGAAAAGGATAAGCCTCTTTGGAAGCAGAGTGAGGATACTTACAAAGACTGTCATGTCCCCGATCCTATATTGGATCGTCCGGAGGGACCATGGTGCAAGGAGACGCACCAGTCAGGTCGTAAGACCATGAGACAAGGGTATCATTGTCCAAAAGGAAAGTTAAGGGTATCAAGAAGCTGAGACTTAACCAGAATATGAGGGAACAAGTAATAAGGAGCTGGACAAGTGAATCGGGAGCTGGACGAGGTCCGGATCAAGCTCAGTCAGATAGGTGCTGATGGAAATCAGTTCACCTTGATTTAATCAGCTCATAGGAGCTGGAAGACTTGCTCACTCAGATGGGAAGAGTGTTCCGGTCCGAACCAATGTGGTCGGGTCCGAGCGGTTATGGACCGAGCCGGTGGTCCGAGTGTGATGGTTACTTCAAGTGCATCATAGGTCGGACCAGGAGTTGAGAAAGGGCTCAGGAATCGATTTGGGGAAAAGAAAGAAAAGGGAGAAACCGCCAAGGGCAGTTACGGGGCGACAATTATGGGGAGAACTGCCCCTTTTGGTTATCTTTTAGTAACTGCTCGTCCAGGCAGTTATGGGGCGGTTATGGTCGATTTCTTCTTTATTTTTCCTTGTCTCTGTCGAAAATATGATGGCAGAGAAGACAGAAAACTCAGACAAACTTCCAGAGAGAAAAGAGAGACAAACCGACGGCTAGGCGATCTGATCCATGGTGGTTCGTGGTTATTTCCGGTGGAGTTTGTCTGTGAGATCAAGAGGATGGATACTAGGCTGAAAGACAAGGAGAAGGAGATTGAGAAGGAGAAGGAGACAGCCCCTAGAGATCGTAACCCTAAGGTGAGAGGTGTGGCCGAGAACCACCGGACATAGCCGGCGGATGAACCGTCTGTGCGTATGGTTCGGTCTGGTTCGTTTGGTTACACCCATCTCTGATCTTATACTCTGCCCTTCATCTACTTCTTGTTGTGGTATTGGATGTTGATGTTTCAGATATGGAGTCATTCATCCTAGGCCTTGGCCGGATCAAAGAACTGATGACAGTTCATGGCTTTGGACGGACTTACCATGATCAGGATCCTTGATATATGGTGTTTTTGACATTATTGTGTGTGTGCTTTCTAACTTTTTTTCAGTGTTTTATAGAGTTAGTCTAGTCTTTTTAGAGTCATTTCAGGTCTGGAGATGACTGAAGAGGTAAAGGAAGAAGCTGAAGAAAGGAGCAAGAATTCGAGATTTTCCCGAAGAACAATCCAGCGGAGCAGTCTGACGGTCGATCCAACCAGGAGCAGCCAGACGATTGTTCTCGATATTTATGAAAGTTTCCATATCTTTCAAAGATTTGCCCTCATTGTCGATTCCCTACTATGAAGTCTATGGGAACCTCCATATAAAAGCGGCCCCTATCTATCTTTTACTTTCACGCTAGTTTTGCAAGAGACCTAGACCTATTCTTGATATTTGCTATTGTAAGGGAAACGGCTCCTATTCTTGACAGAGAAGATCATCCTGAACCCTATTGATTTATCTTTGAACTTATATGCAGTATTGTTCAGTTATCATGTCTTGTTCATATTGTGTTATGGCTGAGTAATCAGCTAGCTTGTCTATGGTTCTATGGTGTAAATAGCAAGGCTAAATAATCAGCTCTTAATGCTAGATTTAACCTGATCACCTACTGCTAGATCTTAGGTTTAATCCACTCATTAACCGTGTAGTAGTTTGCTAGACATTGGATGAATGAGCCGCGCATCTCTAGTCAGCGAAGGTAGATACTAGAGTGCTCGGTGAACTTATCGGACTTGATCTCTATCGCTGTGATCGATCCTTGATCCAAACGACAGTTTAGGTTTCGAGGTCGAACCGTAAAGGGAACATCACCATGACAGTGGGTTGTTCTGCAAATAGTAATCCGTGTTCCAGATTGCGTTTTAAGGAGCTTGAATAAGGTTTTGGTTGAGCTTAACACCCGATGAGAACCCCTAGATCGGCTTATCTCTAATATTGAATTTTAATCATCTGAAATCATTTACTTTACTTGCAAGTCATAACTTAATTAAAAACCCCACTTTTAGTTTTAGCTAAGTTGAAAACTCATAAGAACAAAGTGTAGACTGGTCCTATGGATTGAATCTCAAATACTACAATTACCACTGTTAACTTGACAGTAGGAAATGTTCAATTTTAGTATGTCAAGTTTTGGCACCGTTGCGACGGGGACCAGATATTTTACCTTTGCTTTTCAGTTCTATATTTAGTCTAAAACATCTAACTTGCTTTTCTCTCTTTGTTTCAGCTAATGATCCAGGTGCATGACCAGTAGACATACTCGGAGCAACGCACAAGGACAATTATTCATGCTACATAACAAAGAGCTCGCAAGATTAGAAAGACAGAACCGTCAACAACTGTGGCCTACTAACACCATCATGGTTGATCACGGAGGCCAAGATGATCTCACTGCTGGAATGGCGCTCATGCAACAACAGATGCAGCAGATGCAAGAGACCATCAATGCACAAGAAGCTGCTCGCCAAGCAGCCGCCGACCTCGCTGCTCAGCAAGTCGAGCAACAAGGCGCTCCCATCGGAGAGCGGTACCTTCCGCGAAACTTCCCCACCACTCGCTCAGCCATCATCCCTCCTCCCTGCAGTCGACATGATTATGAAATCAAACCTGCTTTGATCAGCTTGGTGGAGAAGAAAACGTTTAACGGTCTCGTATCCCAAGGCTGATAACCCGGTTGACAACGCGTCGAACGGTCAAGGGCAGAACAACGGCTAGAACGGTCAAGGGCAGAACAAGGGCTGTAATAACCCTCACGAGCAGATATAATTTTGGTCAAGAAAATTCTTTAAGATCAGTTTGAAGATTGATCGATCAGAATTTAAATAAAAATCGACACGGTGAATTAATCTCGACGGGGCTGTCTTTTGGTCGAAAAACTATCTCTTGATGGTTCTAGGTCGAGTGTTAATTATTATTGTCGATTTTTATTCATGATGGGCAAGTTTATTCAGTGCAGGACGAGATTCGAATGATGAAAAATATTTAGTCGAAATAGTCCGAAAAATATCGACAAAACTCTGAAAATTATTTCTGAACAGTTACATGCCTTGCACCTTGTAGCGTACTTGCTTCCTCAGTAATTAGGTCACATGACCTGCACCTACTTGCTTGCCTGCTTGCTCATTATAAGTCACATGCTGGTCACAAGCTACTTGCTTCAGCTGCTTGTAGCTTTCTTCATGGGAAGGAAAAGTTCAGCTGCTTGTGCGGCTTGGTGTGCTGAAGCATGTCTCCACCTGTCTAGCCTCAGCTTTGCCTTGTGTGGGAGTGAACCCTCATCTGAAGTAACTCCTTATGCTTTAAAACACCTTCTTCTCTCCTCTGGACGTTCATAACCTGCAAGAAAAACCAGAGAAAAATTCAGAGAGAAAGAGAGAAAGAAGAGAGAAAAATCTGTGAGAAAAACTAGTTGCAAAATTCAGAAAAAAATTCAGAGAAGAGAATTGAGCATGGACGAACCTTTCTCACCATCCTGTGACTTTAATCAGTGAGTATTTGTGTGTTTAAGAGCTGAAGATTTGGCGTCCTGAAGTAGAGAATCACCCATGTTCTTCAGCCTTTGATTTTGATCGGTAAGATGGTTGTGGATCAGTTTATGTGAGAAGTTTTGTTGGTTTGCCTACACTGGGGATAAATTCTGAATAAATCCAACCATGGATCCTTGTGGTGTTGATCAGGTTAATTAGTGGTTAGCTTGAAGAGAGACAACCAGTCAAGTTTAATTAGTTGAGTAAAGCCGGTAAGCTTCAGGTTCTTGATTCAGCCATGTTTTGATGAGAACCAATTGTTGTATGTTGGTTAACCTGTCAGGATCAGTTGTCTAAGGTCTTGTTCTCTTCAGTCTTGGTTGGTTTATGATTTAATCAGTCTCATAGAACCAGTAGACAAACTGATAAGAATTATGGGAATTAAACCGAACTGATTTGATCTTATTTAGAACTGAATTGAGCTGAGTATGTTCTGATCGGATCTGAGCCGAGCTGTCTATGGTCTGAAATTGTCTTGAACTGATGTCGTCTGAGTATAACCGAGTTAAGCTGTTGGGAACTGGTTAGAACCGGAGTTAGCTGAGCATGAACTAAGCAGATATGAACCGAGTTAAATTGTTAAAGCTTGAACCGAGCTGAACATGGTATCAATCTGTCTTGAACCAAACTGATATGAGAGAACTGAACTGAAATGTTATGAACTTAGTTGAGTTTCTTCTTGAACCAGACTAGTGAACCTTATGTTCCAACTGTTATGTTTTGAATTCAGATGGCTAAGGAGAGTATTCGGATCAGCCGGATCCTTGTGATGGTTCTGAACCGAGAGTGATCCAGAAGTGAAGTGTGATTAGCTGGAGTTTGAGTCTAGTCTTCCTTAGCCAATCTCAAGGATTTAAAGGTGAGTCTAGATAGATGATGAATGAATTATGAATGAATATGCATGATTGCATATTGAATATGGTTGATTAATTAAGAATTAATCATGAATTAATTAAGGGATAATCATTGATTAATTAAATATTAATCATAGATTAATTAAGGAGTAATTATGGTTGATTGATTAAGTATTATCCCTTGATCTATATTTATATATGAAGTATTTATCTAGTTTAAATGCTTAAGAATTAATAAGAATAATTCTTTGAGGTTATCCCGAGCCTTAGTACTTGTTCTCAAGTACTTATCTATAAGTATTCAATTAATAAGTGTGAATCACGTGAAGTCTTATTGTATACTCACTCTCCCGAAAGTCCCGCATTGCCGTGAATTGGTCCTGCGATATGGATCAAGGTCATGAAGACACGATGATGGGGTCGCACCCTGGAGGCCGTGTAACTGCATGCAGCGTTGGATGTTCTATCTTGGAATATCTGATGGAGATGATGGTTATATTTATTCCCCGTTAGGCTCGGTTAGCCTTGGTGGTTTTTCGGGTTTAGCATATATATATATTAAGAGTATGAGTGATTGGCGGGTCTCGTGGAGGTGATGTTTAAGATAGATTCACATGGATGGATTGAGAGGCCTTATAATTATATTAATTATGGAATATAATTCCACTGCATTCAAATGGTGTCGCTTGCTCGGGATACTATTGATATGTGTTTGGGTGTGGGATTAGACTCACTGAGTAAACTAATTACTCATGACCCATTTGATATGCAGGTAACCAGTAGGTGGGAGACCTTTACTCTAGGACGGGAAGGAACGACATTAGCCAGCGGTAGTTTTATTATCCTTGCAGTCGTTTTGATATACTTTATGTATAAGGTTTGTTGACTGAAAACCTCGAGGTTAATCTGTAAGATTTTGTAAGATTCTTTTAAAATGAATAAGTATATTGTGTATAAAGAATATTTTTAAAGTACGGGTTCCAAATGATATTAGTCCTTGTCCGGACGAACCAACTATGGGGTATTACTCTTAAGGTTGTAAAGCCTCGGGTTATACCTAATAGGATATGTGTACTTAGGCGGTTGGCCTAAGGTACCTGGATTTATTTCGGAAACTTCGGGTTAGTCGTTTATGTACACATTGTGGCTTCTCGGTTTGGTTTCAGTTACGAGTGATCGGCTGTGCATGTTCTTGTTTGATTGTTGCATGGCTGGTCGAGTCAACTTATACTTAGACCAGATCGGGGGTGTCACAACGGCTATCAGTAACCATACCAGGGAAGAACATATGTCATGAGCCAAGCGCAGCACAACCAGTTCCAGAACCAGAAACAGAAAGCTGCTCAACATACCGCTCCTTCGCCAGCGATTTCTCTGCAAGACGAGATAAAGGGTCTAGCGAAGATGATGCAGCAGTTGCTGCAGGGTCAGCAAATTGAAGGGAAAGCGTTGAATCAAGTCACCAGGGACATCAACTCCAGGATGAACCACATGTTCAATGACTTGAGTACCAAATATGAAAACATAGCTAGTCATATGCGCCAGATGGATGTTGAGATCGCGCAGATAGCTTAGAGCGTCACGAGGCAGCAGGGTACTATACTTGGAAAGACCGATAAAAACCCTAAGGAATGCAGTGCCGTAGCACTGAGGAGTGGAAGAACCCTACCGGATACAATTCCCAAGAAGTTGTCAGCAGCGGAAAAGAGGGTGAGCAACCATGATCTGAACCACCCCCTTTGTCGGACGAGGAACCGGAACAATCTGCTGAGACTGATCCAACCCCTAAGCCCGTTCCTCCGCGCGAATACGCCCCTAAGGTTCCATATCCTGTTCCGGCAAAGACATCTCGCAAGGATCGGGAGGAGACCAAGTGTAAGAAGATGCTAGAGGATCTAACTATCAAGTTACCTCTTGTGGATGCGATCCAGATGATACCTTCTATGCGCAGCTTAATGAAAGGGTTGATCTCTGGCAAGGTAACTGGAGACAGTGAACTATTGATTATTTCAAAAGAGTGCACTTCGGTACTTCAGAACAAGACGATTAAGAAATTGGATGATCCAGGTAAGTTTGTTCTCTCCATACAAATTGGGAGAACCGTATTCGCTTGTTATCTATGCGATATGGGTTCCAGCGTCAATCTCATGCCTTACTCCGTGGCAAAACGACTGGGCTTCACAGACTTCAAGCCGACAAGAAGCTCCCTAGTGTTCGCCGACAGATCAGTCAAGTCACTGGTGGGTATTTTGGAAGATTTTCATGTCCGAGTGGGTAACACGTTTGTTCCGACATATTTTGTGGTTCTGGAGGTTGAAGAAGAACCGAGGGATCCACTCATTCTAGGTCGTCCTTTCTTGTGCACAGCTGGTACGATCATTGATGTTCGACAAGGGAGGATTGATCTTCACCTAGGAGACATTGCGATGAAGTTCGAAATGAACAAATTGCTGAAGAAACCGATGCTAGATGCGCAGACCTACACCGTTGAGGATAAAGATCAGGTGCTATTTCCTCAAGAAGGAATGATTGAGGAAATCATGACCGACGATCCACTCGAGCTAGCCCTGATCCGTTATGAGACAGATCATAACGTCATGAGTGTGGACGCGGATGGCTACGACAAGACGCTTGACTCTGCCAAAAGCATGGAAAGGCTTGTTGCCTATCTAAGTCTAGGGGAGAAAGACTAGAGGAATCAGAGCGACGGTCTTTCTCATGAGGATCCCAAAGATCTTATCAAGAGACTTGAGGAGTTAGCCTCAGCAAACAACTACGATGAAATATCTGCAGACTACATTATCTGCAAGATCTTCCCCTATTTTTTATCTAGAGATGCTTTTAGCTGGTTCAGTAAGCTGCAACCAAGATCTCTAACATGCTGGGAATACATCAAAGAAGCCTTCATAGGCAAATTTTTCAGCGAGGCTGTAGCAACTCGAAGTAAAAGGCTTGATTACATGATTAAAGAACAGGAGAAAGGAATAATGATTAGTATGAGTCAGATTCTTGACTTCATCTACAGCGAGGAGAATGGTGATATTGGAACAACGACAACTCATGTCAAGGAGCCAGACATTCAGGTTCACCATGCAGATGAGAGTAAGCAGAAGAACGAACTGAACAGAGAAAAGCTGGTCAACCATGATACAGTTGAGGATGATGAATATCATGTATCAGGAGAGCAGAGCAAAGTAGAAGAAGCTGATACAAAAGATCCGACTTCAGCATCGATCGACAGTAGTAACTCAGAATCGATCGATATCCGCACTTCAGAAACGATCGATACAGATATTTGTCATCGATCGATACCTTCTACAATCCCTGATGCTACCACTGTGTATGTTAGGACTGGACGACCGAAGGCAATTAGAGACTATAACAGTCCTGAGGATGCCTATGCTAAAAGGTCTGCATTGCGTCGTTCAGCACTTCAGAATACTGTCCTTGAGCTGCACCCTGCATATATCTCTCTTGTGGGTCAGCATTCTTTCCATGGTTTTTCTCATGAAGATCCCACTAGCCACCTGGAGACATTTGTAGATCTGGCATCGACCATCAAACGCAATGGAGTCTCTGAAGACTACTATTTATGCATATTATTCTCATACTCTCTTGCTGGAGAAGCAGTATATTGGTTCAGGAAGTTGCCACTAGGATCTCTCACTACCTGGAATGACATCATATACGCCTTCCTCAACAAATTTCTCTATGATGCTGCAGCAAATCTAGAGATTGAGATAAGGTCTATGCTGGAATATATGGTGGAGGATGATGAGCAACATGAGTCTGGAAAGCTGAGCACAGTAGAAGTAGCTGATATTAGTGACACAAGCTCATCATCGATCGACACCCTTACCATAACATCGATCGTCACCCCCACCTCATCGTCGATCGACCCCAGTACCTCAGAAATGATCGACACAGACTTTCGTCATCGATCGATTCCACTTGAAATCCCTGAAAGATCGAGTTGTCCTCAGGACATTGCAAACTCGACACAGGAGAGCATCGATGAATCAAGCTGTGATCTTACTTCAGATGTCGACAAAGTCACTCTGAAAGACTTTCTGGAGTTCGAAGAATGGCTTCGGCAGAAGCTTGATGATCAGCCCGCTTCGGGAAAAGGTTTGGAAAATTCCTTAAAGGCTGACGACATTGACCGACATATACCTGATGAGATCGATCGACACCCATCCTACGACATCGATCTACAGTCGCCATCTAACATCGATCAACATACACCTGACTGTATCGCTCGATACCCACCCGATTGCATCGATCGACACCCATGTTTGGATGAACTATCAGGATACATGATTGAACCAGAACTGGTTGGAAGAAAAGAACACACGTCTGGAGCCTCACACCTTGCTGTCCCCGAAAATCTAAGACCACCTCTATGCAAAGAAGAGGCTGTTGGGATTTGCAAACGAGTGAAGAGGATACATGATCCTGTGAAGTTTGTTGTTCCATATGAAGTGTTTGAAGCTGAATCTCCTATCCCACCAGATAAAAGTATGGAGTTAAGTTCCTATGGTGGAGTATTTGATGATAATAAGTACGTAGAAGCTTCTCAAAGAGGGCTGCGATTTAGAGATGAAGTAGATAACTGCCCAGCAGAAGTACCATCGAGCGACATCAACAGAGCAAAATCGATTATAACTATCATTACATCATCGATCGATACCGGTCATATACCATCGATTGACACCCTTCGCGAATCAGAGCAGAAAGAGTTTGAAGTGTGTCAACATCTTTTTGATGGAGGCACCACCACGCGATCAGACAAGTCTGGGGGAAAGAAGTGGAGGAACTGGAAGAAAAGAAAAAGAATCAATGAAGATTCTCAGTTATCATTGATTCCTCACTTCTCAGATGATACCAGTAAATCCAGAGTGAGATTACACAAGTCTGTGGGAAAGAAGGGGAGAAATTGGAAGAAGCGGAAACGAACCAAAGGAGGTTCTCAATTACCATTGACTCCTTACTTCTCAGATAGTATCAGAAAATCAAGAGTGCGCAGCAAATGCTTCTCACATCCATATGCAAAACTTAGAGCACTCCTTATTGTTGAGATGATAGACAAAGGACAAAGGTCTATAAAGGAGACTTTCACACAAGAATGATAAAGCTTCAAAGAGTAGACATTGAGACTTGATTTGGAGCAAGTTCTCATTCTCATCCGGACTGAATCAGATCTCCAGAAGTCAAGCTAATGACTAAACATAAGCGTCGAGTGGGAGGCAACCCACCATTTGGTTTGTTTTAAATATTGTTTAATTTTCATTTATTACTAATTTTTCTTGTTTTCTAATGATTTCAGGTAAAAAAAAAAAAGAACAGTAACGACGGTACTGTAGCAGAAACACTGTAGCAGCAACATCGAGCGACACTGTAACATCGAGCGACTGTAGCAAAACACCGTTCATCGAAAAAAATATATATTATTATTATTATTTTTATTGATTATTGGTTTTATTATTTATTTATTAATTGTATTAAATGTTTTGTTTATGTTTGGTAAAAGGACAAGATCCGAGAAAGACGAGATTGCAGGAGAATCGATGATGGCAACGTAGCATCGATCGACAGAGCATCAAGAGTATCGATCGCCACTTAACTGTGTTGCTCGACACTCACATCCAAGCAGGTATACCGTTTTTCCTTGTTAAATATTGTTCTTATGATTTATTTTCCCACCAATCTTAGACTGGATAGCGCTAGTGATAGTGTTGTTTAAGTAATACTCCCAAGATAAAGCATACACATTTATTTATGTTAAGAAATGAAGTTGGTAGAGAAGAATGTCCGACATGATTTGCTAAGATGTTGGATAGGTGAATTTGGTTGCTAAGCTACGATATTGTATAATGTGCTTCTGTGATTAGGACTTTTTAGATGTGGATTGCAATATTGTAGAGGTGATCATTCTAAGTTTTAAATCATGTGAGTCTCTGCTGTTTTTAAAACCTCTTTCAGAGAGACTGCCCAACTGTTTTGCTTGAAGACAAGCAAAAGGGTAAGTCTGGGGGAGTTGATAGACCATATATTTTACCCATTTTTAATCATGGTCTATAAGTGTTTTAAAGTGTTTTAAGATACAATTATTATGTTTTGGAGTCTATTTAGAGGTTTTACAGGTTCAGGGACGTTTAGGAGAAATATAGTGATTTTGGAGTCTTTTGGAGCCTTTTGAGGTGTAGAGTTGCACAGACGCGTCAGATGTTTAGCTATGGATGGAGACCTTCCTACCGTTAGATTGAGCCCATATTTTTCCAAAAGATAGAGCTTTGAGTTATCTTTCCAATGCCACCAGTCGCAGTTCAATCAGCATCATGTAGCATACGTTATGCCCGTTTTACTGAAGAGTGGTCAGTCTACCTCGCGAGAGGAAGCTGCCGAGAAGAGAAAGCCACGTCGATCGATGCAGCACTCTGCACGTCGATCGATAGAGATCCCAGATCGTGGGCCTTATATATTTTATGACTGCGTGAAGTCCAGAAGCCACAAATTACTAGAACGCCCTTGGACGACCAAAAACCCTATTTATGTTATTTTTAAGCCATTGTTGACGGCTACGCTTTTTACGCGCTTTCTGTTTCATTGTTTCTCTTAGAGGAGAGAAGGGAGGAACTCCTATCAGAGTCCTCCTGGAACTCCATTGGTTTTCTTATCTATTCTATTTCAGTTTTATATCTAATCATCTATGATTTCTATTTTCATGTCTGAGTAGATCCACATGTTAGATCCAGGGTTCATATAGGTTTATGGGATTAGCCCCAAACTATAGATCTGCCTTGTTGAGATATTCATGATAGATCTATACTTATTGCTTGTTCTAGAGTAATTAACTAGAATATTGATTATAGGATTGCATACACAAGCATCCTTGTTATTCCATACTGACATCTATCTATCATATTAGGATTGCTAGAGAGGGCTAACCGCCAGTTTAGCATCCTAATAGGGCAAATCATCTCGCGCATAGGCCTGGCTAGAACCCGTCGATCGATGTCCTCAACTGACTATCGGTCGACGTAGGTAAAGGTGTATCGGTCGACGTCCCTATAGGACCATCGATCGACACTCTTTCGTTGTCACCATACTAACCGTTGAGATACGAGATCTAGCGAGTTAACCAGTGAAACATGCGACAACTGATCACTGAGTTAAGCGGTTGAGCTCTAACATATCATGCATGCAACAGATAGGTACCTATAGGAATTATAATCTCCAACACCTCAATAGAAACCCTAGATCTAGCAACCATCCTTCCATCGAACAACCCTTGCCAAGCTGAACAATTGACTTGTTCAACTTGTTTACTGCTTTGTTTATTTAATTGCTATTTTATTGCTTTATAATCTATTAGCCTAGTTTATTATAAATTGTTTAGATCTAATCGTTTCCCTAGCTCCTTGTGGATTCGATCCCTAAGTACTATAACTCGATCTCTTTCGTTGAAAGTAACACTCTTTAGGGTAATTTGAGTGATATCACGCTCAGAAAGATGCTCTGGTACAAGTCGAAATTCAGAAACTCAATAACCCTCGACAAACCGCGGACGATCCAGAACACCCTCCACAAGGCGATGGACTACATCATAATTGAAGAGGAAACGAAAGTCTTGTCGCAAAAGCATAAGTCGACAAGACCATCCTCGAAAGATGTAGACCCAAAAACGAAGAAGAAAAACTCTCGTAACGACAAGTACGTCCATCACGAGGGGGAAGAACTCCAAGGGGCGCACAACTACGCAATCAGTTCAGATCAAGGTCGAACCACGGGGAAGACATTGATTCGCAATCAAGGATACGACGAAAACACCTTCTGCGAGTTCCACCAGTCCCGAGGACACTCCATGACCAACTTCAAACTCTTAGGAACGAGATTTGCAGCAAAGCTACTAGCTGGAGGGCTCTCAAAAGTAACCAGCGTAAAAGATCTCATCCTCGAGACCGATCATCCCCCAAAGACGGACAGAAATCTACCCGCGGAGAAGTCCCCTCAAAGTAACCAATCCGGGGATAAACGCGGAAGAAGGTCGGACGACAAAGGAAACGACAACAATCGTCGCAGAGTCAACATGATCATCGGAGGATCGCAATACTGTAATGATACGTGTTCGGCCATCAAGGCTTACCAACGGAAGGCCGAATCAAGTGCAAACTGGCCTACATGGTCCCCTCCCCGAGATGGTCAAAGCAGCTCAATAACTTTTACGAACGATGAAGCCGGCAAGATCGATCAACCTCATTGCGATCCACTCGTCATAGATCTTTTCATACGATATCTGGAAGTCGGGAGAGTCCGCATTGACACGGGAAGCACGGTCAATGTTATCTTCCGCGACACTCTCAATTGGATGAACCTCGAACTCGGAGAAGTATCCCCAACGCCAAAACTACTTACGGGTTTTTCGGGCGAAGTGTCAATGACTCTCGGATCGATCCAGCTGCCAGTCATTTCCAAGGAAATCACAAAAATCGTCGTTTTCGCGGTGCTCGATCATCCCGCCATCGCCATCTACAATGTGATCATGGGAACCTCATGGCTCAACGCCATGCAAGCCGTTCCATCTACATACCACCTTGGCGTCAAATTCCCAACCCAAAACGGAGTCGCATCCATCTGGGGATGTCAGAAACACTCGCGGCTATGCTTCCTCGCGGAGCATAAGTTAAGGCAAATCGCAACTTCCGCAACGGCAACTCGCAACCGCACGAAGTTAGCTCAACCTTCGGCCGAAAACACCTCAAAGAAAGATGATTCGATATCGTCTGCTGACGCGAACGCTTCAGACATCGAAACTCAGCACGATTACGACGACTCAGCCGAAAAACCCGGATAAAACATTGACCCTGTCACGGTCACCACGATCAAGGCGGTCAGCACGGCGACAACCGCCGAGTAAGAATACTCGCCGCATAAAACAGAACTACGAGATGGCTTGATCCTCGAAAGAGGTATGTAGGCAGCTCGTCAAAAGACGAGTTCAGCTATCCCCCTCTCCAAAAAGGGGGGGAGTGGGTACGTATACTCGTATACTCCCAAATTTTAAAAGATGCATCATTGTAATCAAGTTTTTTAAAACTTTAATACGCATTTTTTCTTTTATTAAACACTTACGTATAGTCTTCGAAACAACTAGGAGACGTTGCCAAGTTAAAATTCGAAATTCTGCAAACAATTTTCCGAACGCGACCATAAAAGCCCGACACATATTTACTCCCCGTTCGTTGATTGGCCCCGACGAACACACCAGCAGTCTTAAAAAAAGGCAACCCGATCACTCTTTTGATTCTCGAAAATCCATCACAAGGATAAAAGTGCGCTACAAAAGTCCGAAATTTTGGTCAAGCAGTTCCAGTTGGCTTAAAAATTGTCTCTAGAAAGATGCTCGATTCATGCCACACAAGTCATATAAGCCGAGAACCTATCGTGGATTTTAAATCGGTACAAACCAGGTAGAAATCGCAACAGAAAAATCGATAGCCGGCTAGTCAACGCACAAACCTTAAAACCGAGAGTAAACCTAGGTCTTGCCCTAAACCCATCGCATTGGTCTCTAACATCTCAAAACATGATATCTAAAAAATGATACGAGATCCTAAACTATATCTCTCCGTTCATGTCTCAACGTTCCCGAAAGTTCGTAAGAATAAATAATTTTTACAAAAACTCACGTCTCGAACAAACCAACAGATTGAACATCTCAACAGAATTAAATATGAGATGACAACTCATGTTTACTTCAAACCCACTCGAAACAAAGTAACTCAAACAAACATCCGTTTTATATATATAAACCGTAGAGCTACGGATTCAAAGCCACCAACGGCTAGTCCCGATAAAGATAAAAACGGCCAAACAGGCCAATACAAAGTTCAAAGGCCACATTTGGCCGGACACAAACGAACGAAAGCCACACTCGGCCGCAAAATACTAGATAAGGGAAAAAAACTTCTTCCCGTCAAACGCTCACCTCTCACAGATCAAAGTTCCCGGACAAGGAAGCTCCGAATGCATCTGAGGGATAGTTCACTTCCTCGTCGTCACCAGCAAACTCGGTCGTGGCCTCTACAGTATCGGGAGAAACCGGGACGGGATGCGAAAACCCCTGGATCCTCCCATCGATCGGAGGAATGAGCGTCTCAGCATGGGCATGGTTTTTCATGCCATCTTTCATGAACCTCATCTCCTTCTTGAAAACGTAGTCTTCCGCGTGCATCTTCCAAAGACTCCCGATTGAACCGCGGCACTCACGGTAATCACCCACCAAAGTGTAAGCATCCTTGAGGTTCTCGTACTCAATCTGGAACTGAGAGGCACGACTCTTCATCACCGCGACGATCTCCCTCTTACCCTTCTGTTCCACCTTACGAACGGCATTTGCATGATCACGAGCAAGTTTCGAGTCTCGCTCTAACATCTCGCCTTGCATATGAGAAAGATCCTCTCTGCCTTCTCCGCTTTGAAGCGATAGACCATGGCCTCTCAATGGCTCGCCTCAAGGGCCGAGCCAAGCAAGTTCAGACCCTGCAAAACCAATTAACATGTTTTAGGGGGGAAAAGGAATATATAGAAATGTCGGCAAAATTCTCGAAAACTAACCCCATAGATGATACGAGATCCTTCTGCAACGACTCTTTACCTTCCCGATTCGTCCACAGGCGGGGGAGGATAGAAACTCGAGGGTAGACCGGCAAAGAAATCGTCGAAATCCAGGATAGGGATCTCGCTCGTACCACTTCCATCGCCGTAAGCACGGTCCGGGTCACATCCTGGGAGCGTACAATCATCCACTGAAAACCTGAAGCATCAGGCTCGGAGTCGATGTCTGTTTCCGCGTTCGAAGCAGAACCGGGATGCGCGAGCCTCAACGCCTTTCGAACTATTTTTGGCGTGATGGAGGTCCAGAAAAATGGACCATTCCTGAGAAGATCCCTCGCTGCGATCGTATCTTCAGGAAACGGAGCAATCAGATTGATGGAGGGACGATCGTTCGGCAGACTCCGAAACAATAGGATGCAACTCTCTTCGACAGACGCGGCGTTTATACGAACAAAGAAGAAAAATTTCTTCCACGAGTTAAAGTTGGAAAGAAACCCCTTGACCACTGACTTAAAGTTCCGAGGGACCAGTGGGTACTTGTCCGTATTCCTAACGATCTGCAACCTGAAAAGCGCTTCGAAGTGGTCGACGGTAAGGGAGAGACCGTGCTCGTAGCTCAAGATCAGAACGCCAATAAGGTGATGGATACTAAGGGGGTTCAGTTGACTTATCGACACCTCAAAACGATTCGACACGCGGACGATGATTTCAGGAATCGGGAACTACAAGCGGCAACGCACTATGAATGCTTCGTAACAAGTAAAGTAACCCTCTGGGGGACTTCTAGCACGCTGTCCTTGACAAGGAACCCGGAATTCCACCGTGTCTGGAATTCGGTAGAACGACCACACGGTCCGAAGAAAGTCGCTAGTGCTCCTACTCGGTGCACCTTCTTTGACCAAACGACGGTTCATGACTGGGAACAACTTCTCGTTGGGAGGTGTGATCGAACCATACCTCGCAACCCACCTACCGAATGAGGCACAAACTCGATCTTCGGCACAAGGAGTTCTTCGTGGACAAGAAGAAGAAGATGGAGAGGAGGGAGAAATTCTTTCAAAAAACTCCTTATGAAAACAAGCAAGTGAAAAATTATGAAAAAGTTACCTCTCTTATTATAGGCATGAAAAATTACTATTTACCTGATGACTTTTGGATATGAACTTCGCCCAAATACGCCAATCTCGTCCAAACTCGCCATACCGCATGCTAAAATCTCAACGGGAATCCACGATTCTAACGAGTTGGGGGCAAACTTTTGGGGTCGAAAACGGTTACGACGAAGTTAATGTCCAAACCTCCGCAAAAACAAGTGTGAGTGTCCTTCAGCGACAATTATGCTTGGTAAAAAAAATGTCACGACACAAGATCTCGAGATAAAACCTTGTTCGAGTCTCAGATGGATCAAACACAAGCTGTACCAAGCTAACGGAAACGTATCTAAACCAGCCACGGATAAGTTCGAGTGTGACGATTGGACAAGCCAAGTTCGGTCACTACACAACGACCGAGCGTGCGTCCCGCTCGGTCGCTACGTAGCGACCGAGCGTGTTTCCCGCTCGGTCGCTACGTAACGACCGAGCTTTCCCAAAACGTCGAATACAACACGAATCCATGCGTTCTCGTCTACTCTTTGATGCTATCTCCCGAAGACCGTAGCAAACCCAATTCATGTTTCTCGACATTTGTAATCATTAATCGAACTTTACGATAAAAACCGCAGAAAGTTTGTTTATCGAAAGAAGCCGTAATAAATGCTTCAAGTTAAAAGACGGCCCAAAGGGACCTATGACATGACTTGAAGCCCACTTTACGATTTCTTAACCAACAGCCCGTAAACCGTATGACAGTTTACGCTTGGTTCGCAAGAAAAGATAAATATCAAGTTTCCGCGGATAAATACGAAATTTTGAAGATAATTACGAAGATCGGGAAGAATGGAATATCTCCATTTTTAGGCTATGTTGGCTTAAGGGCAGAAGGCGAAAATCGTAAACAAACCTAGGAGCGAGTATATAAGGAGTCCTAGGCAGAGGCATGAGGAGAGAACTTTTTTCACAGCAAACTTAGCATTTAGAGCGATTTTAGGCAATTTTACGTTTTTGTTATTCGAGCTGCAACTCAATTAGTATTTTTCCGTCTTAGGGTTTTTAGAACTAGGAATCTCGCCGACAGTTCTCATAGCGCAGGATCTTACCTTGTTGTAAACGCTCAAACGTAGATTCGGAATAAGAACTATCTTGTTCTCTTTTTCGATTCCTTATTTTATTATTGTTCTCGTTTCGTTTCGTGTTCTGATTGCTTGGCGTGTGGTATTAGCAGATATCTGGGACCTCTAGGAAACTAGGATTCTCCTACTCTCCTAATTTAAACGGAAATCGACAATGCGAATTTCGGTTCCCACAAACGGCGCCAAATTTGACACCACTCAAATTACCCTAAAGAGTGATTTATAGTCTCTCAAATAAGAGGTTGAGTTGTAGTACTTAGGGATCAAATTCACAGGGAGCTAGGGAACCTAATAAATCTAATATGATTTGTTAAGCTAGATAGTTTTAGAGATTTAAACGTAAATTGCAGTTTTATATTGGACAAGTGTTTGTTCAATAGATTGATTGAGATTTTGATGCTTAAAAAGGAAATAGTTAGACTTAGGATTTTTATTCAAGAAACTTGGAATTATAATCCCACAGATGCCTAATGAGTTGCATGCATGATAATGTAAAGCTCAACTACTTAGTCAACAAATCTATCAGCTTTCACATGTTTAGAATTGTCTATTAACAGATCTAATGATCTCAACTATCGTATGTCGATCGATGATCCTATAGGGATATCGATCGATACACCTTTCGCTCCGTCGATCGATTATTCAATAATGATATCGATCGACGCGCTTCTAGTTAAGCTTTATGCGCGGGTTGAATGATAGCTTACTAAGCTCACTAGATCAGCTCTCGCCTTACTCATAGCAAGAAACCTAGCTCAGTTAGAATGTTTTCAGGATGAGAATGAAGTTCTCGCTTTTATCTATCAAATCTAGGGTAAGTTCTAGGTAGTTAATCTAGAGACATGCATTATTGAACAATTCTAAGGACAATTACCACAACTTAGCAATCTATAGTTAGGGCTAATCTCTCCTAACCTATTTAAACCCTAAAATTTAACAATGGAACTACTCAAACATGGCTAAGCAATTCATAACAACAGTTAGGTAAAAAAACTTCATTAGAATAGTAAATAGATATTAATAGAGTTCCAATCACAAATTATAACTTTAGATCTTCTCTCTAATCTATCAAAATCCTAGAAAACCTTGCTGTGAAAATAATAAAACAAGAAAAGCACACTCTGCCTCTAACTTGGTGGCAAAGCTTATATAATTAGGTTAAAACTCGTCAGGGTTAATCTTGTAAATTGGTGAAGACTTGGGCTTCAAATCGGTTGTGACCAAACGGGCTTTGACCAAACGGGCTTTCTGCGCGCTTTGCTGTCGATCGATGTCAAGATATAAACATCGATCTATTATTCCTTTCCAATATCGACCGATGGTCGAGCTCGATGGTCATCTCGGGTGCTTACTCCAAATATCTCCAAAATGGTCTAAAATCATCACTTATCTCCAAATCACTCATGGTCTTAGAAATATAATAAATAGACTTTATATTATAATAATTATTAGTAAAAAACCTATAAGCTATGGATGAAAATGGGTCAAATCCATGGTCTATCAACTCCCCAAGACTTACCATTTTGTTTGTCCTCAAGCAAAACAAACGGGTAGTCTCTCTGAAAGAGGTTTTAAAACAGCGGGGACTCACATGATTTAAAACTTAGAATCATAACCTATAAAACATGGATGAAAATGGGTCAAATCTATGGTCTATCAGTAGTGTTCCTCCTTTTCACTTGTGCAGGTTATGAGCTTCTTTTGGTTGACGAGGCGGTACCGATCTCAGATCCGAAATTTCTGCTGTGTGTTTGGCGTTAGAGGTGGGCTTGTTGCCGTTTGGGATTATCTTATGGTAAGAGCGACGCTCCTTTCCTCTCTTTTCGCTTACCCTTTCATGAAGGCAATAATTACAAGTTTTCAAAAGTTCGTCGAAAATCAGCTACTCAGAAAACGATAGAGAAAGACCCCGACATTCGAGGAAACAATGTCAGTCACCCCTTTCTAGGGTCATCGTCGATGGTTGAGAACAGCAAACGACTTTCAAAGATTGTGAATCCGAGCTAGTTCCAGGCCGGAGATATGGGTCGAGTGAAGATTAGTTAAGAATAGTTTAAAATGGAGAATTTTGTTCGAATTGATGCTTGTAATCAAATCCGTATTTCCGTCCTCCTATTGATTAAAAATATTTGTGTTTAAAAAAAAAAATCTTGTTTTACACAACATGGAATCACATGTAAGTCAGTGATACATATCATATTTACTATGTCAAATCAAATTATAACATTTTCATTTAATCTCATTTATCAATACTTAAAAATGTTCTTAAGAAATAATCTCTATAATACTATTTGATAAGTCAGTTTTTTATGTGTCACGCTCACGTTAATTCTCACGATGGTTGATTACACTGGTACCCTTAATGAATTAAATATATTACATTTAAATACTATTATTGAATTTTTTATATATTTTCCTTTTAAAAAATTTCCAAATAACATATATAATAAAAAAGGAAACATTTATAAAGGTTTAAAAACAAATTTAAAAACGAAAATATATGTATATAAAATATGATTTCATTAAAAAGGAAAGTTCACAAAATAGAAATATTCCATTTGAAAAATATTTTTCAATAACATAAAATATACTTTTGAAGTAATAAAATATTTATTTATATCTATATTTTCTTAGATGAAAATATATATTTGCATATAATATGATATCATAAAACAACAATCACACACATAATCTTGATATTAGAAAAAAAAATATTATTTATTCTAAAACATAATTTTAAACAATCCAAAAGTATATATTTTCAAAGTAAAAGAAATATTTTTTCTATATCTATCTATTTTCTTAGATGATTACATAAAATAATTAATTAACATAAACTGATACAATATATATTTAATTGATAGAAAATAGTTTATAATTAGTATTATTGAAATGTTTTATTTATTTTTCACATATTTAGTTGACTATAATATCTTTCAATTTTTTTAAAAGCTTATTTTTACGAGATATTAAAAAAAAAAATTAACATTAAACATTTTTTAATCAAATAATTACAAAATATTTTAAAATAAGACAACACTATATACTTTAACAAGGTAAATATATTATATTTTATCATTATTAAAATTATTTGTTTCATAATATTAATTTTTCTTTTAAATTTTATGCTTTTATTTTTGTGGAACTTAATATGACTATAATTAAAATACCAAAGCATATCTGAATTCTTATTTGTCAATTATTTAAAATTAATTTCAGTATACCGTTTAATAAATCTAAAGCATAAAATTATTTAGAATTTATAAAATATTTAAATTAATTTAAATATTAATATGTGTTTATGAGCTTTCGAATGTATTAGTTAGTTATGTATGTAACTTCATATTGATCATCGCTTTATTTTCTAAATATTATGAAACTACATGCACATTAAATGATACATAAAATTAATTTGATTTTACTTAATTATAATAAAAAATAATTATACTTCAGTTTGAATTTGAAAGAATATATGTAATTTAATATACTCACAATATGAGTGACTCGACTAATCCAACTTACAAAATCATAAATTTAACTACAATAAAAATAAATATATAATTTTATAGTCATAATTTGTTTTATAAATGTAAATTATAGGATAACTCAAAACATATTAGCAAATAAAAATAGAAATTTAACCAACTGTTATAATTTAATTCTTTTGTAAAATATATATATATATATATATATATATATATATATATGCATGCGACTATATAATATTATCATTATATTAATTTATGTAATTTAGATTCAAACACTTTAGTTTATCTTATAATTCATTCTAAGCACAATATATCTTAAGTTATACATAATCTTCCTTAAATATATTTAAATATCTAAGACAACAACTAACGTAAATACAAATAAGAAAAATCACAATTTTAATATATTTAAAATAAAAAATAATTATAGTGGAATTTAGAGAAATTTATGCAATCTAATATACCCAAATGATAACTAAATCGATTTTAAAAAATAATAAAATCGAATAGATATTACATATCTAAAATCATATGTCTAATTAAAGTAATATAATATTATCAATATAAATTATACATAGAAATTATAAATTAATTAAAAATTAAAAATAAATAACAATCAATTATTATAATATATTTATTTTATAAATATTTATACCCGTGCATGAACACGGAAAAATCACATAGTAGTATAGAATTTGAATCTTATTTTTTCTGTATCACCCACCGAGGAAGAAATGCTTGAAACTTTTGCATAGGAATGTGAAATTTCATTGTTTTACGTAAAGCCGTGATTTAGTGCTTCAGAAAAGTTCCGTAAGCAACAACCTGACGAACTTTAACAATATTACATTATATGTAGACAACTCATTACGACCGGATAAGTTCGTAGAACCATCAACCTCACAAAGGACTGGCCTAACCACGGATCAGAGTGACACCAAAGGAGATGGTACAGATCATGAGACCAAGCAATCCCAAGAAACCGTATTTCCTGTCACAACATAGAGTTTACAAAAATCAGAGGCTATATATAACAAAGTTGGATAGATTAATAAGAAGAAAAAAGTCACACCCGATGGTGAGGCGCTTCATGGGATCTCCTGTAGAATAACCTTTGAAATAGAAGAATCGAGAAATATTGTAGAGCAAACCCAGGCCAGTACAGATGCAAGGGTGTTTCAACCCACCAAGGATCATTAGTATAAAGTACATTGGCATCATCTCTAGAGAGTTTTGGTGTCCTCTCTATACCCAATAATTTAAAATAAGTTTGGCTTAAAATAAGTATGGAGATGATAACAAAAACACATGGAAGAATAGATATTGGTTTCAAACCTGAACACAGTTGAAGAGCTTAGCATCTTTGTTTTCTGATTCTATAGCATATAACGTTGGAAACTGCACATTGTACCTGCATCAAGGATTACAGAACATAAAAGTAAACAGTTACATTAAAGAGATCTGACACAGATCTGAGGTCACAAAATCGAGAGAGATCAAGAGCTACGACACGATCTAGGATCATCGTCGATTCGAGTAAAAGGAAAAGGAAAATGGAGAGAAATTTGCGGGAAACCTTTTGCGAGCTCTGCCGACTTGAGCGCCCATCCAAAGGTTGAGGAAGCAGTAGAAGACCAGGACAAGAACGACATATCCGTACTCTTTAGGCAGAAACTCGGTGATCGCCATCGATAGCGCTGAAGAAGGTTTTGAAGGTGAGCTTCTGAAATTAACACTCGCATCAGATCCGATATAAGGTTCAGTCAACAACAATATAAAATACTTTTCAGTAGGCAAATTGATTTATTTTATTTTTAATAATATCAGATCTTGATATTGTGTTGTCCAAACAGAACAGCGGTGGGATCAAACCAAACTCAAATTCATCAATTTAAAATTTTCTACACATCAGCAAGAGGGTAGGCACTATTGAAATCGAACTCTTAGATTGATATCAAAACTCTTCTTCTTATTGCTTTAGAAACTTACACAAAACTAAAGCTTTCTCACAACTCATAAGTTATACCACATCATGGTATCTCCTTATATATAAATCTTATTTTCCTAAACTCATTAGGAATCACATATTTCCTTTTCTCTTAATCCTAACCTCATTAGGATAACTTATAACCTAAATTAACTTTAAGCTTAAGTCAACAATCTCCCCCTTAAGCTTAAAAACTTCTTTTGAAATATCTTGAACTCCAATGAAACTTCTCATCTCCTTGAACTTGATCTTCCCAAGTGCTTTAGTGAGAATGTCAGCCTTTTGCTCTTTGCCAGCTACATGCTCTACGTCAATCAAACCATCTTCAACACACTCTCTTATAAAATGAAACCTCTTGTGTATATGCTTGCTTCTTCCATAAAACACCGGGTTTTTAGTCAAAGCAATAGCTGATTTGTTGTCTATGCGAAGTACTGTCTTTGCGGCTTCATCACTTGTAATCTCACCTAGTAGCTCTTGTAACCATATAGCCTGCTTTACCGCCTCTGTTGCAGCCATAAACTCAGCTTCACATGATGATAGAGCTACGATCTCTTGCTTTGTTAAACTCCATGATACTGGACACATGTTAAGATAGAATATATGCTCTGATGTGCTCCTCCCATCATCCGGATCAACATTGTAGCTGCTATCACAAAAACCTACAAGCCCGCTTTTATCATCACGCCCAAAGAACAATCCGTGTGAGCAGCTTCCTTTTAGATACCTTAGGACTTGTTTTAATGCTGCTCCATGTGATATCTTAGGCTCATGCATATACCGGCTAAGCACACCAACGCAATAGGCAAGCTCAGGTCTTGTGTGAATCAAGTATCGAAGGCATCCAATATTTCTTCTAAATTCTGTTTCGCTTATCCCTTCCTCTTCTGATGCCTTCGAAAGCTTGAGACCGGGATCCATTGGTAAGTGAACTGCGTTGCATTTTTCCATCCCCGCTTCCTCTAGTATCCTGGTCGCATACCTCTCTTGCTTTAGTACTATACCTTCTTTGGACTGAATTACTTCAATCCCAAGATAGTAAGTAAGTTGTCCAAGATCACTCATCTCAAATTTGGTTGCCATCTCTAGTTTAAACTCTTGTATAACCTCAAGATTCGATCCAGTGACCAGTAGGTCATCGACATAGACTGCGACCAACAGAAGGCTCTCTCTCGTTTCTTTCTTAAACAATGATGGTTCTTTAGAACATTTGGAGAAATTCAACTCCTTGAGAATCGACTTAAGCTTGATGTTCCAAGCCCTAGGCGCTTGCTTCAGACCGTATAATGCCTTGTGTAGTCGGTATACTTTCTCTTCACTACCTTTCACCTTAAAACCATCAGGTTGTGTCACATAAACTTCTTCACTTAAATCTCCATGAAGGAAAGCCGTCTTCACATCGAGATGATGAATTTCCCAGCCATTAGATGCAGCTAATGCAATGATAACTCTCACTGTTTCTATTCTTGCCACAGGAGCAAAAACTTCTTCAAAATCT
Source organism: Brassica rapa (assembly GCF_000309985.2). Classification (NCBI taxonomy): domain Eukaryota; kingdom Viridiplantae; phylum Streptophyta; class Magnoliopsida; order Brassicales; family Brassicaceae; genus Brassica; species Brassica rapa. The sequence goes on from NC_024800.2 coordinate 14,710,072, forward strand.
ATGCCATGACGTTGAACATATCCTTTTGCTACGAGCCTAGCTTTGAACTTCTTGATACTTCCATCCGCATTCTTTTTTATCTTGAAAACCCACTTCAGCCCTATTGCCTTGCATCCCAAGGGAAGATCAACGAGTGTCCACGTTTTGTTTTTCTTGATTGATGTGATCTCATCTTCACACGCCTCTCGCCAGACCTTTTCATGCTTTGCTTCGTTCCAGTCCCATGGCTCCTCGTTGAGCAGTAGAAGAATCCTCTCGGTTTCATTTATCTCAGCCACTAGAACGTAATCATCAAGATAACTAGGCCTTATACTCTGTTGAGTTGATCTTCTTAATGGCTGCGACTCTGTTTCAGGTTCCTCTGTTTCGCTATTGTCGTCTTCTTCTTCCACATCTTCTGAGTCGCCATTATTGTCTTTCTTCTCGTTTGTGACTTCTCTTCCTACACCAAGATCAGGCCAAGAAATATCTTCATCTTCTCCGAGGGTCTCACTTCTTTTCACATTCCAAATCCACGTTTTATAATCTGTAAAAATGACATCTCTACTCACAAACATCCTTCGAGTGTTTGGATCATATAGCCGATAGGCTTTTGTGCCTGGTTCTGTTCCGAGATGTACCAATTCTCTTGATCTGTCGTCCAGCTTCTTGAGGTGAGGTGCTTCACTCTTTGCATAACAGACACACCCAAATACGCGTAGATGTCCTACGTACGGTTTCTTTTTCTTATAACACTCGTATGGCGTTTGTGTCTTGAGAGTACGAGTTCCAACTCTGTTGATCAAATACATTGAGTGCCTTACCGCCTCTTCCCAAAGATAGTTTGGTAACTTTGCGTGCTTCATGATGCTTCTAGTCATCTCCATCAATGTTCTGTTTCGTCTCTCAACAACTCCATTCTGTTGTGGAGAATATGGAGCTGTGAGATGTCGATTTATTCCATGATCTTCGCAAAAACTTCTAAACTCTTGAGAAGTAAATTCTCCGCCTCTGTCTGTTCGCAGTGTCTTGATCATAGCTCCTGATTCTTTTTCAATATTTTTCTTGAACCGTTTAAAGCCTTCAAAAGCTTCGCTCTTCTCCTTTAACAATATTGACCACATGTAGCGTGTGTGATCATCGATTAGCACAAAGATATACCGGTTTCTTCCTGCGGTTGGTGGGGATATTGGTCCATAAAGATCAGCATGAATGAGCTCTAGAACTTGGCTAGCACGGTATGTTGTTGCCTTTGGAAACGATGCTCTTGCTTGTTTACCCATAAGGCAAGAAGTGCAAGTCTCTTTCTCAACTGATATGTTTGGTATGCCAGTGATCATCTCTTTACTTATCATCATCTTCATAGTGTCTGTACTGACATGTCCTAACCTTGCGTGCCAAGTAGCTGACTCACTGATTTCAGTTAGTTGTAGACACTTCATGCTTTCGACTTCCATGGTTACCTTATACAATCGGTTCTTCGATCTTATCGACTTCACCAATAGGTTGCCTTCTTTATCGTATAATATCAAGTAATCATCTCGCATCCTGACGTCGCAACCGGACTCTGTGGCCTGTCCAAGACTGATAATATTACTCCGTAGATCCGGTATGAAGTATACATCTGCCAAGATTTTTCTTTTACCATCTTTTGTGATGAAAAGAATTGAGCCTTTACCCTTAATCTCTATTCGAGAATCATCGCCAAACCTTACTTGCCCTGTAATCTTTTCATCAATTTTGCAGAAGTATTCTCGATTTCCCGTCATATGATTGCTTGCTCCGTTGTCTAGGTACCAAACATTAGCACAACTTGAATGAGTTTCAAACTTGCTTGGCACGATATTCTTCTCATTGAGGAACACAACTTCATGCATCATCAAATCCTCTGCTTCCCTTGTGCTTTCATTATCAGTTTCTTGTGTTTCTTGGAGCTTAAGCTTTAGATCAAAACAGTCGTTTACATAGTGTCCAGTTTTGTCGCACCGAAAACATACTACCCGAGACATGTCTCTTCCTTGTCTCCAATCTCCTCCTTGTCTCCAATTTCCACGGCCATTGTAACGACCTCGTCCTCTTCCTCTGTTATTATACCTTCCTCCTTGTCCTCTGCCTCTGCCATAACTTTCTTGATGATTTTGAGACTCCATATTAGCGTACATAAGTTTTCCTTGATCTTCCTGTGTATCATCTTCTTGAATTCTCTCTTCATAAGCTTTCATCCTACCAACGATATCTTCGAAGGTTGTTGTATTGAGATTGAGTACTTGTTCGAGTGCAGCGATGATATGGATATATTTCTTTCTTGGAAGACTACTCAGAAACTTCTTCACGAGTTTGGGTTCTTCAATTTCTTCTCCTAATTGTGATGACTTTGATGATAGTTCGGAGAGATTTCCTGAGAACTCATCAATCGTATCTGTATCTTTCATCTTCAATCTATTGAAGTCATCCATCAGAGTTTGTAACCTTGCTTCTCTGACCCTGGCTGCTCCCACATGTCTGGTCTTTATTTCTTCCCATACTTCTTTCGAAGTTTCAAGATTACCTACTTGAATAATTAGGGTTTCTGGTATTGACTGGAACAGGAGTGCTCGTGCCATGTCGCTCTTATCTCCATCGTCTGTTCCAGGTTCTATAGTCTCCCAGACTTTATGCACTTTCAGCAAAACTTTCATGCGCATGCTCCACACCGTATAGTTGGTGGTGTTGAGCATTGGACACTTGATCGAAGGACTGCCCTCCTTCGGTGATTTAGCAACTACAGCTAAATCTCCCATGTTTGTCGTCTTTTCTTATCACAGGTTCGTCTTGTTTCGATTCCAATAAAGAATGCTCTAATACCAATTATTGAAATCGAACTCTTAGATTGATATCAAAACTCTTCTTCTTATTGCTTTAAAAACTTATACAAAACTAAAGCTTTCTCACAACTCATAAGTTATACCACATCATGGTATCTCCTTGTATATAAATCTTATTTTCCTAAACTCATTAGGAATCACATATTTCCTCTTCTCTTAATCCTAACTTCATTAGGATAACTTTAAGTTTATGTCAACAGGCACATGTCCAGATATTTAGGAGTTTTAAAATATTTCTTTGGATTTGTCATTACATTACATGTGCTTTTTTTTGTCAACATTGCTTTTTATAAAGCTTAAACATCACAAAGAATTCGAAAACCGTTTCCAACACATAAAAGCCCAATACAAATCTAAAGATAAGATTAATACAAGAAAAAGCACGTGTAGAACACGTGTTAAAAAAAAAGGCTTGTCTTTGAGTGGTGAGAAGATTCCCGAAATGTCTACACCTGCTCACCGGCGCTCGGATCAATTTTCCGATCATCTCTCCAGTCGTCTATTTGGAGATGACGCATGACGTTTTGCCGCCTCTTTCGAATCCGTCTTGAAACCCACATGCAGTGTTCGCCGGCCTTCTTCTTTGAGCTCAGAATGATCCTCGATCATTAAGCTCGAGATGGTCTTGACCAATCAAAAGAACAAATCATATGTTAGGACGTTTCATATAAAACCCCAACTTTGCTAAATCTGCTTTCAATCGGTATGTCTCATCTATTAACTAAGATTCTCAACCAAGAAGGAGAAACTTCCCAACTTATTTCAACAGGAAGAAGATGATTACTCTCCCATTCCCATGGAGGAGATCTAGCACTCAAAGATCAAAAGAGAGCTAATAAAAAAACCGGAATGAAAAAATTTAATTTTGCACGGGAGAAGAGAATCAAGCAAATTAGAGATAAAATATGAAAACATGAAGAAAAGGATTGGCTTGAAAATACACAACAAAAAAATTGCGAAGCGAAGAAAATTTTCGACAAGCGGAACCGAAGTCGCCAAAGCGAAGACTAAATCCGACAACAAGCGAAAAACCTAATCAATCATAATTGATAGTATTTATAACAAAAAGAAAAAAAAAAGTGGTAACGGTAGCCAAGGCCACCGGCCACCTTCTTTATGAAAACTTTTTTTTGTTTTTGAAAAGAAGAAAGTTTTATCAAATTTTATTACATTACATGTGCTAGTTCTTAAAACTTAGATCTCACCTTTGAATGAATATATTGAATGAAAAAAAAAACATGTGCTAGTTTATTGACGACTCACCTATTTAAAAATATTAATTCACAAAAAAACTATTTAGAATATTTTAATCTCAAACAGTTCGGTACTATTTCTTCAAAAAATTATACTCACGTTTTTTGTCACCTTGTTTTATAACAGTCTAATGGGGAAAAATACGGGTAACAAACTTAAGTAATTGAGATGCAACAAAGACGCAGTTTGACACTTAAAACCAAAAACCCATTTTTAATCAGGTCAGCAAGTGCATGATCTTCATCTCCACGTGTCTAGTGATCACTAGACAAGTTACATAACACGTGCATGAACACGAACCTGTCATGCATCTTTGTCTTATATGTCACAACTAAGCTTGGATTCTCAACATAACTCTGATACTTGTTGAAGCTACTCCTTTATGTTCGCCTTCATCACTCATCTTCAACTTTGTCGACCATCCAAACGGAATGCCTCCACGTCTCCGGCATAATTACAATTCGGAGATCTTCCACCCCACTAAGGACTGACGTCTCAAGCAGAAGCAAAATTATCCAATCAAAGATAGTGTTTGATCCAAAAATGGTGTTTATGTTGAAATGTTTGTTGAATCAATACAATAAAAGAATCTAAAAATAAGAGATTAGATTCTTGAGGTTTAAGAGAAATCTTCAAAGAATCAAATGAGAAATGAACATCAAAAAGAATTTATAGATCAAAGATTGTATTACAAGAGTGATCAAATAAATCTAAATCTATAAACTCTTTGTAAAAAGTGTTCTAGGTCTAAAATAGAGAAGAAGAGATCCTTTCATAAAGAGAGGTATCTCTTTATTTATACAAGGAAGAAGCTAGGGCTTCATAGTAAAATGGGCCTAATTTATTGTCTACTGGGCCTTGAGAGAGAATGTAAATCCACCCCAACATTAAGTCCCCCAAGTTCGTAGAGAGAGATGAAGTCGATCTCTGTGAATTTTACGAATAGGGTTTATTAGACAATAAACTAGACACATTCATACCTATGATGGTTTAGGCGAGTTTACTTCGAACTTGTGCCTAGTAAAAGGCGAGTTTGCTTTAAACTCGTGCTTAGTGAAAGAAGAGTTTACTTCACTCATGCTGAGATAGAGGCGAATTTACTGAGAACTCATGCCTAGTAGAAGGAGAGTTTCTGTAAACTCATGCCTAGTCAAAGATGAGTTTTTGTAAACTCGTGTCTAACAATAAGTGAGTCTAATGCAAATTTGTGCCTAATAAAACGCAAGTTGAATTTAAACTCGTGCCTAGTAAAAAATAAGTTTACCGAACTATTGCCGATCCGAAGTCTCGTGTTGAGATCGTGTGCGCCGAGCAAGTTGTTGGCTTGTGCCGCTTGTACGGCTTGTGGTAAGCTCTTCATGAGAATCAGAATCTGGACTTGTCATTTGTGGCGCAATGACAAGAGACTGATCCGAGCATGTCACATGTCTTTGATGATGAGTGGCCAGTGGTCATGAGTTGTTGGAGATGAAAGTTTTTTTTCTTCTCTTTTTTTTTTATAACAGCTCCAAGCTCTGATTCAGTCTCCTAAAGGAGTAGAAGAAAAATAGAGAACGTGGCCAGTGCAGTGAAACACAACCGAGATGGCAAGCTTGTGATGAACAGCCTTTGTTGCCGAGAGAGGCTTCGTTGTTACGTCGAGATGACCATGACGAGAAGGCTTCTTGGAGAGATGATCCGACGATTAGGTCATATCTCAAGTGCTGTTCCTTCTTAACGAGAAGCTTGTGCTCATTGTGGCAAGCATATGGAAGTTTGCGACGAGATGATAGGCTGTTGGTCGTGTCCTCAAGATCATGATGTCGTTTCTGCTTGGTTATTGCCTTCGAGTCCAGTGTGAGAAGTTCTCCACGAGTTTTGCCATGAAAGAACCGTCACAATCAAATTGCCATGATTAGTTGCTCGCCGCTTTCACTGAGGTTGAGCTATGTCTATGCAGTGGCAACGTCGCTGCTGAGCTGAAGAACAAGCATGCTCTGTGCCGCTACTGATGTTGATGCGACATGTGAGGACTGAGGATAACGAGATAGCCGAGGCCAAGTATTGAGCTCCGACGAGAACGAAACGCATGGACTGCCGAGAATGGTTTTGACGAGATGCCTTTGCCGAGGTCCAAGCTTAACGAGATCAGAGCATCTTTGGCCTGAAGAAGAAACAAGCGTCTGAGGTAGAGATCAAGCGACAGTAGAGATCGAACTGTTTCAGAAACGATCTTTTGATGAGCTCTTGCCACGGTTGCGGCAGGCTTGTGCTCTCTTTCCGTTAGGAGTCTTTGCAAACAAAATGATGAGAGGACGAGCTCTTGTGATGAGATGGTTCTTGCCTGGATCAAGTCTTGAGCTTTGATGAGGAGAATCACCATGTTTGCTGAGATTCATCATTGGGCAGGTCAGCATTATCTTGTTCGGTGATGGGCTCTGTGTATCACAGAACAAGCCAGCAAAGAGAAGCAAGAGATTCCAACAAACAAAGGTGGAGCTTGAGTGACAGGGGAGTCGCAGGGAGGAACACGACAGTGAGATTCCAGAAACAACAGTCATTCAGACTGGAGCAGAGATGTTGAGCAGAGGAGGTGACTTGTAAACAGGAGAAGTCACCGGTCATGGTGGAGCTCAGCCATGAGAGCTTCTTGAAGAACATGTCTCAGGTTGAAGTGGTTGCAGGTAGTGCCGTGATGCAATCAAAGTAGCAAGCTTTACGAGACTCATCTTCTCCCTATCGTGGTCGGTGAGCTTCTTTGCCTCAAGTGTGGAATCTGTAACCTGAGGTTTGCGAGGAGTAACAAAACGAGCAAATACTTGATCTTGGTCGCAGAAACAAACTGCTCAGGTGATGATAGAAGCTCTCTGAATCAATTCGTCGAACAAGACGCGTGCTTGATTCTAAATCGAGAATTCTCGCGGCGTCTCTCTTCATCTCCTTCAACACGTTCAGAGAAACTCCTGAGGAATCTCAGAGCTGTTGATCTGTCTATCAATGGCGTCCAAGCGGTTTTGTTGGTGAGAGGAGAGGTAGTGAACTGAGTTGAGATCTCGGTTCTCCGTCGCGAGCTCCAAAGCTGAGAACTTTCGAGTTCACGACTGCCGTTGAGGTAGTGAACGACCTCTCTCTTTTCTCCTTCCGCCACAGGCTGGCTCGTCGTTGGCGGAGATCGAACGGAACTCGACGAACTCGACCGATGCGGGAAAGCAGCGACAGCCCCATCGACGTCGTCTGTGTTCGATTCCCTCTTTTTCAGAGTCGTCGTCGGTCACGACTCCTAAAGTCAGAAATAATTTTTTTTTATATTATTTCCATTCCTTTTCAAAGATAAACGTATGTATCTTATTATGCCAAGATTATGAATCGAATTTTAATAATGAGGTGAGATTGTGAAACTTATCTTTTTCAAAGATGATTTCAATACTCGATCAAACTGCCGACGAAGTGCTTGATGATAGTCCCATCCCCAACAAAAACAAAGCTTTATGAAAGCTTCATCTTTTAGCTTGAGATGAAGTTAGATCTAGGATTTTCCCAAGGTTGATATGCTTTAAAGATAGTTCTCCTTGCCCCCTCCTTCTAGTGCTAACTGTTTGTTCCAAAAATGGTGTTTATGTTGAAATGTTTGTTGAATCAATACAATAAAAGAATCTAAAAATAAAAGATTAGATTCTTGAGGTTTAGGAGAAATCATCAAAGAATCAAATGAGAAATGAACATCAAAAAGAATTTATAGATCAAAGATTGTATTACAAGAGTGATCAAATAAATCTAAATCTATAAATTCTTTGTAAAAATTCTAAGTCTAAAATGGAGAAGAAGAGATCCTTTCATAAAGAGAGGTATCTCTTTATTTATACAAGGAAGAAGCTAGGGCTTCATAGTAAAATGGGCCTAATTTATTGTCTACTGGGCCTTGAAGGAGAATGTAAATCCACCCCCAAAAGATAGTTGCTTCCGGTGGGAGAGACATCAGTCGGAATTAATGTAAAGCTTAAGGGAATTCTTCGAAAATCCTTATATATTGATGGTTGTAGTTTTTAAGATTTGAAAACTGTTTTAAGCTATTAAATTTACATGACTATCATAACTCATGTAATAATATTCCTTAAACATGTTCATATAATCAAAATTAATTACAAGTATACAAGAAAACCCACGTGGATACAATTCTGGTTGAAAAATTCTTTATGATAGCAATATAGAGTTTTATCATTATTGAAAAACGTATTTTTTTGAAAATAGAAAAAAAATACTTTTTAAAAATAACTATTTCTATTTATATATATATATAATAAATATAAAAGGGTCTTTTATTCCTTTAATGAAACCTATTTGATCATTTTCCTCTTTGTGTGCTCTTTTGTTAAAAAAATTCCATTTTAGTGTTTTGAAAATTGCCCAATGTAATTTAATAATACTAAAAAAAATACCTATATATATTTTAAACAATATTTTTGTTTGTTAAGTTTAATTACACAAAATAATTAATTTTACTTTGCTTTTACACACTTAAAAATAATCTTTTTGTCAACAGCAAATTTATAATAATCAAACCGTACGGTTTAAATATAAGTTCGGATTAATTTCATTTTAAGGAATTTGGGTTTAGTTCAGGTGGGTTTGTGTTAGCCCCCGGGTAGTTTAGGTAATTCGGTTCAGGTAGTTCGGTTTTCAACTAGTCCGCTTCGATCAAAATTTCTACGAATTAAATCGTAAAAAGTTCACTTGGTTTGGTTTGGTATTCGGATAGTTCAATTTTTAAAAACATATATTGAAACCTAACATAAGGTTTTGGTTTCAATTATATTTCGGTTAAAATTTTGGTCAAGTCGGTTAAGTACAGATAATTTTGGTTAGTTAGGCTAAACTTGGTTCAAAATTTGGTTAATTCAGTATGAAATTTTGGGTAATTCGGTTTAAAATTTAGCTACCAATTTTTTAAAAAAATCGAACTAACCGATTACCAAACTGAACCAAAAACTAAATTTGTTTTTATAAACTTGCTGAAATGAACCGAACTTCTCATCGAACTAACCAAAATTTCGATTCAGTTCGGCAGATTCAGTTAAAAATCCCAGCTCTAGTTTGTTGTATATTGTGTACCCCTTTGTATCAAGAGTAAGGGGAGAAGAAAAGTGCAAGTAGAAAACCAATAATTCATTTTTCTTTTGATACATTAGTCGAGTAAAAATGAACATAACCACAAACGTAAAAACAGAGGAGCATCTAGAAAACACAATTAAAACTAAGAGAGACAAGACAATGAATCATAGAAAAACCAAAATTAAAGGAAAACACACTTAAGAAGGGGTTGAGAAAGAGTCAACCTTAACATTGGTACCACGAGACAAGAACTTCATGCAGATATGAGGCTTAACACCAGCTAAAGCAACTACAGAGCTTGGTAATGTCCAAATGCCTTCACCACAAATCAAGCCAGAAGCAACAGCTGAAGAATAAGCATCAGCTTTTAGTCCATTCAGCTTCCTCCATATGAACAAAATGAGACTTCCCACACACATATAAATCGTGAAGTACCCTCCGATGTGAAACGATATAGCCATAGCCATCGGTAGCGGGGTAAACCGAGCCCAATTTGGCCCCATGAGATCTTTTAAACCGTTCACAAACACTGCTGCTGCAAAGAATATGTAACAGAGCATGAGGCAGTGTTTGGGCAAAGCAGAGAACCCTTCTACCCCGAGTATTGACATGTTTCGGTAGACTAAACGCGTAAGGTCCGGGATATGCTGTCCCGGTTTGACCAAAGTGAGGAAAGGCTTTGTAGAACATCCAGAAGATGCAAGGAGAAATGACACAGCCCATAGCGGTGCCAATCGCTCGGCTAAAGAACATTGATCTCGGCGAAGCTAGTGTCATGTAACCGATTTTGAAACCTTGCATAAGATCAGACGCGGTGGAGACAAGCTCCGATGGTGAAAATGGCGAGTTTTTCGTAAGTAGAAGCTAAAGACCAGTCTGTGAGTCCGCAACCGTAGGCGTTGCAAAAGGCTAGGACTGGAGCGATTATGTACATTGTCAAGATGTGGTACCATTTGAGCTGAGGGAAGATGTGTGGAACTGTGACGATGGAGACAATAGCTATGATTACGTAACCTGTTACAGCGATCCATGATGGGATTCTATCTTTAAGGAAAAGCTTTGTTCTTCATTTGTCGTCGTAAGAAATGGTTATGGTGGTTGGTGTTGAACGGTCGTTGACAGGAAAAGCGTCTCTGTCCTTGAATTGCTTGTATAGACCAACGACAGTGCGGCCTAGGACTTTGATGAAGTTGTAGAGACCCACACACATATAAATCGTGAAGTACCCTCCGATATGAAACGATATAGCCATAGCCATCAGTAGCGGGATAAACCGAGCCCAATTTGGCCCCACGAGATCTTTTAAACCGTTCACAAACACTGCTGCTGCAAAGAATATGTAACAGAGCATGAGGCAGTGTTTGGGCAAAGCAGAGAACCCTTCTACCCCGAGTATCGACATGTTTCGGTAGACTAAACGCGTAAGGTGCGGTATATGATGTCCCGGTTTGACCAAAGTGAGGAAAGGCTTTGTAGAACATCCAGAAGATGCAAGGAGAAATGACACAGCCCATAGCGGTGCCAATCGCTCGGCTAAAGAACATTGATCTTGGCGAAGCTAGTTGATGTGCCCTGGATCGTAGAACCGGGCCAGGATGGTGCACAACTCGACCCAACCAAGGTTTTCCCATCGGATGAAGCAACCATGGTCGAGCCAGAAGCTAACTTTGGACGAGCTGGACGAAGTGACACTTATTTGGGCGAGCTGGTCGAGCTGGTCGAGCTGAATCAAAGTGACACTTACATATCTGAGCTGGATGAGCTGAGTGAGCTAAGTGACACTAGCTTAGAGCTGAATGAGCTAAGTGACACTGAAGATGGAGCTGGTTTAGTTGCTGGGCGAAATGGACCTTTTTCAGCCCAAAGAAAAATTCATAACAAATTCAATTTGGGTCAATTTTACACCAAATTCGACCAGGCCTTTGCTGATGGTCTCCTGCCCATTTGTATCAAGAAGTATCAACAAAAGGAGTCAAAGTCGTGATCATCCAAGAGCCATTCAACAACACACTTATTTCTAGTCAAAACTCTTAGTCTTTGTTTATGTTTTCTAAGTTTCTAGTTTTCTACAAAACTCTTAAGTCTTTCTTTGACTCATTGTACTATAAATAAGTAAACTCTGCCATGAATAAAATCAGTCTATGTTTTGAGTTTATTTAGTTTCTTCTCTGAGAGAGAAAGAGAGAGTTCTTCAGCTAGTTCATCGGTTTGAACCGGCTTGTTGATTTGGTGGTCAGCCAATCATCTTTGTGTGTCGTTTGGTGGTTAACCAACACACTACATTTGTTCTTAGGTGGTTAGCCTTAGATCGTGGGTATATCAAGAGCCATTCCGCATCTCTTGACGATCCTTTCAATCCATCTCAGTTCCAGAAGTGCCGTTTACCTTCTCGGATCATATCCAACACCCAGCTAAAGTGATCCTCCCTATCCTAGGGTTCTTCAGTTGGTATCAGAGCCACTTTGGCTGGTTTGTTTTCATTTCATCTTCTCATCTCTCCACGATTTTCTTTTCTTATTTCTTTTTGGATCCGGGCTGTTCCTTTACTCCCTTGTGATCGCCAGTTATTAAAAAAAAAAAAAAAAAAAGAGAAAAAAAAAATCGATCAAAATACAAAAAAAGAGTAAAAGTTTTGGCTTGAATCACTTCTGAAGAGAAATCCAGGGGGAGTGGTGGAAGAGAAACCCTGCTGGCTGAAGAGAAACCCAGCCTTAGGACAGTTAAGGCGGATCCATATCAAAATTCTCTTCATCTTTCTTTCTCTTTTGTTTTACCACAAAAGTTTGTTTTGGGTTTTGACTGCTGATTTTTTACTGCCTATCATCCTTTGAACCAGTGAAAGAACTCTGAGTGACCACCTAAAAATCGTGAGCTAAACACTTTGAGAGTGTGAGGATTTTTATTTGCTAACTCTTTTGTTAAGTGTTTTCAGGATGTTTGGACTTCTCAAGAAAGCAAAACTACAACAAGACGTCTACTTTCCTTTTAAAACCGTGTTAGAAAAAGAGCAAATGATTTTTGGAAATAAGAAACAGTTTGCTTCTAATGGGTTTGATTTTGTGCAGAAACAAAGAAATCAAAGAAAGAGGCAAAACAGGTTCGATGATGATGAGAAGTGGATCAGAAGTGGTGATCGTCCCTTCACCAAAGCCAAGAGAAGCAACCGTGATGTGTTTGATCAGAACGAGCTTCAGACTTATGCCAGCTTGGAAAAGATGTTGTATAAGGCGATTCATGTTGTCCGGCAACTCAAAAAGAAGGAAAACAACAACACTTCTTCTGCACCAAAACAGCAAAGTAATTTTTCTTCTCTTTCAAATTCTGATTTGAAAACTAATGTGTTGTCTTCTGATAAAAGCAAAGCTGTGAAACCCACAAGCAAAGCTCATTCTACCAGGTGCTTCAAATGCCATAGGATCGGTCATTATGCTAACAAGTGCCAAAATCAGAAACCGTTGGTGACTTTGGAGAATGAGAACGTTGAAACCGAGCCAGAAAAGGAAGTTCTATTGCCAATTTTCGATGACTATGCCCATAAGCCGACGGCAGGTAGTTCTGAATTGATTTTTCAGTTTGAAATGAATTCTAAAAAAGTTTTGAACAAGAATGAATTTTCTGGTCCTTTGAATGGTTTTGATATCGGCGCATATGACTTTGGTCTTGGAAGCTTTGTGTCAATACAGGAAGGGTCTGATGAAGAACAATACCGTGGTCATCAAGCCAACCAAGAAGAATCTTCTTCCATTCAAAAACCGGACCAAACTCAAGGTGAGCAATGTTCCGATTATGATTCCTTTGCTTATAACCCTTTTCTTTTTAATGTTCCAGATTTGAGGACAAATCTTTTTGAAGAGGGAGGGAATGATGTGCCCTGGATCGTAGACCCGGGCCAGGATGGTGCACAACTCGACCCAACCAAGGTTTTCCCATCGGATGAAGCAACCATGGTCGAGCCAGAAGCTAACTTTGGACGAGCTGGACGAAGTGACACTTATTTGGGCGAGCTGGTCGAGCTGGTCGAGCTGAATCAAAGTGACACTTACATATCTGAGCTGGATGAGCTGAGTGAGCTAAGTGACACTAGCTTAGAGCTGAATGAGCTAAGTGACACTGAAGATGGAGCTGGTTTAGTTGCTGGGCGAAATGGACTTTTTTCAGCCCAAAGAAAAATTCATAACAAATTCAATTTGGGTCGATTTTACACCAAATTCGACCAGGCCTTTGCTGATGGTCTCCTGCCCATTTGCATCAAGAAATATTAACAAAAGGAGTCAAAGTCGTGATCATCCAAGAGCCATTCAACAACACACTTATTTCTAGTCAAAAGTCTTACTCTTTGTTTATGTTTTCTAAGTTTCTAGTTTTCTACAAAACTCTTAAGTCTTTCTTTGACTCATTGTACTATAAATAAGTAAACTCTGCCATGAATAAAATCAGTCTATGTTTTTGAGTTTATTTAGTTTCTTCTCTGAGAGAGAGAGAGAGTTCTTTAGCTAGTTCATCGGTTTGAACCGGCTTGTTGATTTGGTGGTCAGCCAATCATCTTTGTGTGTCGTTTGGTGGTTAACCAACACACTACATTTGTTCTTATCTGGTTAGCCTTAGATCGTGGGTATATCAAGAGCCATTCCGCATCTCTTGACGATCCTTTCAATCCATCTCAGTTCCAGAAGTGCTGTTTACCTTCTCGGATGATATCCAACACCCAGCTAAAGTGATCCTCCCTATCCTAGGGTTCTTCACTAGTGAATGTAACCGATTTTGAAATCTTGCATAAGATCAGACGCGGTGGAGACAAGCCCCGATAGTGAAAATGGCGAGTTTTCCGTAAGTAGAAGCTAAGGACTAGTCTGTGAGTCCGCAACCGTAGGCGTTGCAAAAGGCTAGGACTGGAGCGATTATGTACATTGTCAAGATGTGGTACCATTTGAGGTGAGGGAAGATGTGTGGAACTGTTACGATGGAGACAATAGCTATGATTACGTAACATGTTACAGCGATCCATGATGGGATTCTATATTTAAGGAAAAGCTTTGTTCTTCGTTTGTCGTCGTAAGAAATGGTTAAGGTGGTTGGTGTTGAACGGTCGTTGACAGGAAAAGCGTCTCTGTCCTTGAATTGCTTGTATAGACCAACGACAGTGCGGTCTAGACTTTGATGAAGTTGTAGAGACCATCACCAAGAATCATAACTATATGGCTATAAACACCTGATGCATCAACCAATATTCAAGAATCAAGATTGTAATTCGTAAAAATCAATTAAACTTGTGTGTGTGTGTGTGTGTGTGTGAGAGAGAGAGAGAGAGAGAGAGAGAGAGAGAGAGAGAGAGAGAGAGAGAGAGAGAGAGAGAGAGAGAGAGAGAGTAATATATTATAGCCTTGGAGGCCTTGGAAACTACTTGAACTAAGATCAGGAGAGTACCATTTGCCTTTTTGGGCATCTATGAGAGGCCACATAACACCCTATGAGAGTATTGATCTAACTAGAAGTGACACATTGATTAGATATGGACGTATCATTCCAACACCAACATATGTAGCCGAGAAGTCGAATTAGAACCTGTTTTTATATACACAATAAAAAAATTAGTTTAAGATGAAATTGTAATTTCACCGATATGTGGACTGTGAATAGTTAGAATACTTATTTTTATAGGCTTTTAGACTAAATTTAGGGAAGTTAGCAAAACCACAGTTATCACTGGAAGTAAATAAAGAACCATTAGAAGAAACGACGAGGAACAAATGCATTCCCTAACATTCCTTAAAAAAATCACCATTCATAAGGAATAATTTTTCCTTCTTATTCACTACCTTCCTTTTTTTGTAGAGAAATAAAGAACAATTTAATTCTTTGTTAAATTTGGGATGGAACCACCATTCCTTTTCATTCCTACAATTTTATTCCTTTACATTCATTTCCTATTATTTCCTCTTGTTTCCAGAATGGTCACCGGTCAATGAAAAAAACTTCCCAAATGCTCTGACTTGCTTCCTGCAAGTGATTAACTTTCAGAACACGAGAATCATCGTAATATAATTCATGGGAATGGATCATGATCAAAAGATTCGCACTTTGTGAGCTTGGCATCTTGAGGTGTGTGGAAGCTGTTGATGTGATGAGCAGTTGCAGTACCACTAGGATATGTCAATTTGAAGTCCACTATCATAATCTGAACCAAAAAAATTCACTAGATAATAAGACTTAATGCTACAAAATGTATTAAAATGGTTTATGACCGGAGATTTAATAATGGACATATATGTACCTTTCGAAGAGGAACGACTGAGAAAAGACCGAGAAAGCTAACAATAAAGAGAAATCCAATCATCTAACCAAATGAAGATTCTTTATGTTGAGAGGAGTATTTGCTTCAGCTGATTGTTTAGCAACAACATCACTCATCCCAAAAAGATAATTACCAAACCCTCCTGTTTAAACACAAACACAGCAAAATCATCAAGTGAAACCCAACAAACAAACGTTGACTCGATCATCTGATTTTCAGAGTCTCAGGTTGTGTGAGTGAAGAACAAGTGATATACCATGGATTTAACCCATTTTCATTCATGATATATAAGTGTTTTACTATCTATATATTATATATTCTATCCTATTTGGTATGTTTTCAGGTTCAGAAGTATCTTGGAGTAAAGTGATGATTATGGAGCATTTAGGAGCTTAAAAGAGATTCATCCGAGCTGACCATTAGAGGTCGATACGAAGAAAAAGCAATCGATCGATGTACATCCTGTACCATCGATCGATGTCGAGACGCGAGACGCGCGATTTGGTTCCAGCCGACTTTAAACCCAAGGCTTCACCAAATTACAAGATTACTCCTGACGAGTTTTTAACCTAATAGTTATATACTTGCCTAAGTGTGAGGAGGCGAGAGAGTTTTTTGGCCACCATTGTATTCTTATTAGGAGAGAAAATCATAGAGAGATTTGTGATTGAAACTCCATTGATTCATCTATTATATTCTATGCAGTTTTTATCTATATTTTGTGTCATGAATTGCTTAGCTATGTCTGAGTAGTTTACTTGTTAGATTCAGGGTTCAAATAGGTTAGAGGGATTAGCCCCAACTATAGATTTGCTAAGTTGTGATATTCATTGATAGATTGTTCTTAATGCTTGTTTTAGCCTTGCTAACTAGAACATAAACCTAGGAATTTGCATGTGTCAAGCATTCTTGATCATCCTGTCCTGAATCTAATCTGTCACGCTAGGACTGCTAGAGAGAGCTAACCGCTGATCTAGGAGACTAGTGAGCATTATCAGCCTGCGCCTAAGGCTTAGCTAGAAGCATCGATCGATATTGTCTTCTGACAATCGATCGATATTTGCGAAAGGTGTATCGATCGATATCATATAGGATCATCGATTGACACTTTCTTGTGATCAAAAGATGACAATTGAGATCCAAGATCTAGTTAGTTAACCAGTGAAACATTGCCATCGCTGATCACTATGATTAAGGAGTTGAGCTCTAATATACCATGCATACAACTGTTAGACATCTATAGGATTATAATCTCCAACACCTGAATAGAAACCATGCATCTAATATCTTCCAATAAAGTTACACCCCCAATCATCTTGTTAGTCGAGCAATAGACTTGCTCAATTAGGATTGCTATTTACTTTTAAACCATAAAACAACAAACACCTAGAATTAATAACTTGACTAAATTTAATAGGTTCCATAGCTCCTTGTGGATTCGATCCTTAAGTACTGCAACTGAACCTCTTATTTGAGAGAGTAATTCACTCCTTACGGTAATTTAAGTGGTATCAAATTTGGCGCCGTTGCCGGGGAGCTTTGATCGCCATTAGATTTAGTGTTGTTGATTCTTATTCTTTTCTCTACCCCCATTCTGACACAAATTTTTTTCTTGTCTTTTCAGGTACATGCCCAACAGTACCAGAACCAACAAGGACAAACACATGCCATTCTCAGAAGATCCTGCTCACTTGGAACACACGATTCGAAAAGACTAACATTCCACATCGATCGACGCAGCAGCTTTCACATCGACCGATTCTCGCACCCAACCGTCGACCGACACCCAACCTTCATCGTCGACCGATCTACATCATTCGACATCGATCAATACTACACCACGTACATCGATCGATCATCAGTCGCGAAACATGGTTGCGATTGTTATTCTCATACATGACGAGAATGGAAACCTGTATGACCAGGATGGTCATCTACATAATGCAACAGGTCAGAAACTAGACACTCAAGGGAATGTAATCCCTGATACTGATGCTATATGAGCTGCTCAACCTGTAGAAGAGGCTGCTCAACCAAGGGCACTGGCTGACTACAATCGTCCAGATGAGTACTACGCCAACAGATCAGCTATTCGACTTCCAGAAATTCAAAAGCAGAATTTCGAGCTGAAGCCTCAGTACTACACACTCGTGTCGCAGATATCCTACTCTTGGTTACCGCACGAGCATCCTATAGACCATCTAGAGAGGTTCGAGGATCTTATCGTTGCTATTCGTATGGATGGAGTCCCCGATGACTACCTATTGTGCAAGCTCTTCAAGTATTCTCTGACTGGAGAAGGGATGCACTGACTTAAGCAGCTACCCACAAGATCTTTAACATCCTGGACCGACATCATTGCTTTCTTGCGAAACTTCTTCGATGAGGCACGCACTGAAGACTTGAGGAGCAAACTTGTTACATTCGCGCAGAAGACTGGAGAGTCTTTCAAAGATGCGTGGATAAGATTCAAGTTCTTCCAGCGAGACTGTCCACATCATGGATTCAACGAAGTGCAACTGCTGAGCACGTTCTTCAGAGGTATCGCCTTGAGGTATCAGATGGCTCTTGATACAGCTAGCGAGGGAAACTTCAACACCAGGAATCCGGTGGAAGTTGTGAGACTGATAGAAAATCTAGCAAACAGCAGCAACACCATGTCTACAGCCTCTTCTCCTTCAGCTAAGAGGA
Source organism: Brassica rapa (assembly GCF_000309985.2). Classification (NCBI taxonomy): domain Eukaryota; kingdom Viridiplantae; phylum Streptophyta; class Magnoliopsida; order Brassicales; family Brassicaceae; genus Brassica; species Brassica rapa. The sequence goes on from NC_024800.2 coordinate 14,728,240, forward strand.
AGAAGTTTGTTGCATCCCTAGGGAAGGAGCAGATGGACGAAGTTAGAGCAAAGTTAGATATGGTTCATGAGCTTCTTAGGAAGCAGGTCTGCTTAGCTGAAGGAGAAGAGGCTGTAGACATGAAAGGAGAAGAAGATGTGAACTACATTGGAGGTACTGGATTTCATAGGTCTGGAAACCAGGGTGGAAACATAAACTTCTATGGCAATGGTCAAAGGAGTAACCAAAGTTCACAGTTCTAGAAATCTTTCAGCAACAACAGCAGAGGCTATGGATACTCATTCTACCAGAATCCACCACCACAGACTCAGGCAAGCAAGATTGAAGCAATGCTTGACAGAGTTCTGGAAGGACATCAACAACTCACTGTCGATTTCAATGGGAAACTAGATTCCGCCTACAACAGTCTGAACACAAGAATTGAGACCTTAGGGACTCAGGTGAGGAAGTTTGAAATGCAAGTGGTTCAGACTGGAGACACTGTAAATAGGCAAGAAGCCTTGGCTAGAGAGGCATGACTTGAGAAAGCAAAACACCACGTAAATGCTAGATGATGATTTCTGGCAAGTGGTGAAGCATGAGAAATTTGGAGAAGGAGACTTCGAAGTTGAAAGCTCCATGAGTTTCGGCGGGTCACATTGGTGTCGTCCGATGTCAATGGATACACATCGCTGGACAGACCATGACGAGATTGGTCAGCAGATTACTCTAAACATCAATCGACGTCATCTGTTGAATCGACTGCGGAGTGTAGTGTAGTTCGAATCATGACTCATGAGGAATTCGCAGAAAAACATCCTCACCTACCCTCCCCTTTCTACGTTAAAATCGATCGACCGCACGAACCAGCAATCGACCGACAGAGAAAGACCGATATCGATCGACCCCCCTCACCTCCCATCGATCGACGGGCACCTCTCACCTATCGAGTGTGGTTACCATCTATTGATAGTGACCGAATCAACACACTCAGACCACCGCCTAAAGCCTTAGCAAACCCACCAAAACCTACAACCAACCCTTCAGACACTGCACCAGAGCCTATGCAAGTTGTTAAGGCAACTGAAGGAAGAAGGTTAAGGAAAAGGATGGAGAAGATTCCTAAACACCTTAAGAGGGAAGCTAATGAGAAGGAGATGGATGGTTTCACTAAGAGAGTCCTCAGAATCCCAGTGGAGAAACCTTTTGATGAAGTTTATTTCACACACCGGTTGTGGATGTTCTTTAGAGAGACTAAGGAGACTGGGGAGGACATTAGGAGAATGCTTGATCATGTCAGGGAAAGGATGAAATTAATGATCACATTGAAGAAGAAGAGTGATCCTGAGAAGTTTGCAATACCATGTGTGGTGAAGGGTATTGGATTTTCCCATGCACTTTGTGACACAGGAGCATCAGTCAGCATACTACCTAAGGTTATGGCAGACCAGCTGGGTCTGAAAATAGAGCCCTCATCAGAATCTTTCACCTTCGTGGACCTTTCAGAAAGAAGCTAAGGAGGCATCATAAGAGATCTTGAGGTGCAGATTGGTAATGCCCTTGTCCTAGTAGATTTTCATGTCCTGGACATCAAACTTAACTGGAACTCTTCACTTCTGCTTGGAAGAGCTTTCCTGGCTACAGTAGGAGCTGTATGTGACATAAACACCAACATATTGTGTCTGAAACTAGATCCAAACGTCCACTGTGACCCAGTTCGAGTTGTGAGACAACAGGTCAACCTCAGCTTGGAAATGATCTTGGCTACATTCCAGCATGCCATTGTGGAGCAGAGTACGAAACAGAGTACTCAGAATCGATCGACATTCACACTGCATCATCGATCGTTTCCAATGAGTCACCAACGACCGATGGACACTATCCCACGTCGCTCGACGGGAAGCAACCGCTAGACCACTTCACATTACCAGATCAGTGTTATCCAGACTTTGCCTTTCAACAACCCAACAAGAGAGGACGAGATGACTATTCAATAGGCAGTTGGGCAGAAAGTGGATTCCATGAAAGTTTTGCAGTGGATAATGTAATTCCTTCATCCAATGAGGATCTTACTGAGGAGTATGATGAGGATTACTGGAAGTAAAAAGCTATAGAGATTTCTATGCAGGATGACAAATATTCAAGCCATTCCTCTAACAACACTTCTCCACCATCGATCGACAGAGTCTACTCAGCATCGGTCGATACCCACCCTCATCCAACAAAACGATCTTATGCATCGATCGATAACACACCTGGTACATCGATCAATATTACATCCGCCGCCTTAGAAAAGGAAAAAGGGAATGTTTCAATTCCAAGTAGGGTTACCAATACCTATATAAGGAGTTTTACACTCCATATTACTTCTCACGACACTGAAGCAGAAAAGATGAATGCTCTCACAAACCTATCAGAAGGAACATCCAGGAGGAGCATTTAATCCAAAAACCATAGTTCAGCACACAAACGTTTACCCTCGATCGATACTCCAGTATCAACATTGATCGATTCTCATTCTAAACCTAAACTTTCTCTATCCACTAAGAAGAATATGAGTATTGATTACGATTTTCTAACTCCTGATGAACTTGGTATTTTCAGGGACTCAGATGGCCAAGCAAGATCTATTGATGGAAGGATTCTACAAGTATCCAGAGAGGACATAGCAGATATTCTTCAGTTAGCCAATGGACTAGACAACTTGTTTATGCAGCAACGCAGCATTCCAGACAACATTCCAGCCGTTTCAGACGAATATCCAAGTGCCGACACAACAGAAATTGGTTCACACCAATCGTGCCGACCAGTTGGCCAAGCATCGATCGACAAGGTTGCTCCTACATTGTTCGACAGGGTAACACCAACGTCGCTCGACAAGGCACCTTCACCATCGATCTACAGATGTTACGAGTTTGGACATCGGGCTTATGACATCTATGGAGCCAGAAAGTTCATATGGGAACAGAAGGACGAATATGGTGTCTACAAAGATGAGTCTTGATATGCAAGAAGCGTAGCTGGTGAGATGATCCCTGTTACCAAGGAAAACATTAGAAAAATTCTGGAGAGAGCATCCCTATTTGAAGAGAGTCACATATGCCATCCAGAACATGCCACTTCTTTCACACCTACAAAACTGGCACCAAAGATTTACACCAAGGATGAGATTAATGAGATGGTGACTGATATTTGTGGAGCTCAGGAAAAGCTAGGAGATGAATTCAAGACATTGGTAGATGACACTTATCAACCTTTGGACAAAGGTTACAGTGAGCTTTTCAGAAGTATGACAGAGATGAGGACAAAGATTAAGAGTATGCAGCACAACCTTGAGAAATAAGCTACGACATCACCATCGATCGACGCCAACAAAGCTACATCAGTCGACATCAAGCCACATACATCCCAGATCCCAGCAGAACCGGAAAGTTTGGCAGAGAAGAAGGATGAATGGGACATCGCATACATCAACACGAGGATTAACGACGTCTAAAACCCTCTCAACAACAACGTGGACTGGTTAAGCATGAGAATTGATCTGCTACTGCAAGATTTGGACACCATTTGCAAGAAGGATCCACAGCCAGCCACATCGATCGATATCTGCACCATCACATCGATCGACAACAAGTTCGCAGCCATGGAAGATAGGTTACACACTTATGAGGATATGGACGACCGTTTCACCTCACCTATCATGCGATACTTGGACACCTTGTCTACACAGATGATGAATGTCCAGAGGAACATTGGCAAGCTTAATGATCAACATGATTTTCAGGAAGAAGGCTCAACATCGATTGACAGGTTCTGCAGGGCATTGCTCGACGGCAAGAAACCTACAGAACATCTTCCCTACACAGCAGCAGAAGTTGATCAGATCACATCAAAGCTTTACACAGATATAAACATCATGGAGCAACGACTTGAGAAACGGTGTGATGACATCTACTTTCCATTCGACGTCAGGCTCAGTGGACTGGATAGCCAAGCAGAGTGATTACAGAAGGAAGTAAAGCCATTCAGAGGCAACTCGCATCTCAACACCATATATCAGCATCGATCGACAGAGCACGCTCCAAATCGATCGATAGTACTGCACCAACAACGATCAATAGACATATGGTCGCATCGATCGATACCACGTCTACACTAGAAGACGAACAGCTGATACAAAACAAAATGGAGTCGATGTATGAGGAACTGAACGAGCTATCAGCATACGTCTATGACAAGATAGGATGGCATCAGTTCACCATTGAAAACATCCTAGAAAGGCTACAAAACATTTCAAATGCAATACAAAAGATGGACCAGAAATGATGAGGCCACAAGAAGTTTCATTGCAGCTTGGTCCAGAATGTGAAGAGATGAGGTGGATGCTTGTTTCCCAACAAGTAGCTGTGTTTCCACTAACTAGCCACACACCTCCACAGTCAAGCTAAATGATTATAACAAAGCGCTGAGTGGGTGGCAACCCACTATTAGGTAATTTTAATTGGTTTTCTTAATTACTAGTATTTCCTTTCGTTTTCATTCTTTCAGATTTATTGCAAGACCCAAGTAGGATGATTACCAACATATCGACTGTGGACGAGACGTCGACATCGATCGACCTACAATCACATATGACAATCGATGCATACCGCTGCACATCGATCGATTCTCACTCCGGTCAGGTTTATCTTACTAACTTGTTACATTGAGTACTCATGATTTATTTCCACCATAACTCCGACTGTGTTACACTGAGACAGTGTAATTTAAGTCTGGGGGTAGGTTTATTGATATTATTTATTCTGATTCTTATAAGTATTTAATAAAGTTATGCTTAGCTATGTGAAAGAAACTATGATTTTATTACTTGAATGTCTAACCACTCTTTAGCACCATTCTAGATTTACTGATTGCAGATAGTACTAAAGATGCTAAAGTGGATCAACCTGTCAACTATACACACTTGCCTTGATTATTTGAAGGAACCAAAGCTGACCTCCAACAATAAACCTGACATAATCGCTTGTCTTGGGGCTTGGTATAGATGGGATCAGATTCTTCAGACAAGTCTGGAAGGTAACGCCTTGTGTAGATTCATTTATCACATTTCCTCTCTCTATTTCAACCCTAGAGTAGTTAGTGATATTATAAAAAAAAAATCTGAAATTTATTACTAAATTAGAACTTAGGATCTAGTTAGGAGGAGTCTGAACAGGACTTGGTGGCTAAAACCATTAAGGCTTGATTCATAAATATTCCAATAAAAGAATTCGAACGGGACTTGGAGGCGACAATCTTCAAGACTCGCTTCCCAAAAAATTCTTGGATATAGGTCAAAAAGAAGTGAACAGGACTTGGTGGCAACCACCATTAACTCTTGATTCATGGAAGCCTGTCCAATCTTGGTCACTGATCCTGTAATGGAAGCAGAGTTTAACTCAAGAGAGAAATTAGAGAGAGAGAAATTAGGATCTAACTTTTACCTGCAGTTCCAGATACTTGTCTGAAAATCCTTGCATCATGTGATCGATATTCCGAAGGTAAAGCATGCACTTTTATATTTACGGTAAGAAATGAGGTTAATAGAGGGGAATGTCAGACATGGTTTTCTGAGTTGTAGACTAGTTGAATTTGGTTGCTAAGCTATGATATTTCATAATGTGCTTTTGTTATTAGGACTTTTTAGATGTGGTTTGCGAAATTGTAGAGGTTACGATTTCTATGTTTTGAATATGTAAGTCCCTGCTATTTTCAAACCTCTTTCAGAGAGACTGCCTATTTGTTTTGCTTGAGGACAAGCAAAATGGTAAGTCTGGGGGAGTTGATATACCATGGATTTGACCCATTTTCATCCATGGTATATAAGTATTTTACTATCTATATATTATATATTCTTTTCTATTAGGTATGTTTTCAGGTTCAGAAGTATATTGGAGTAAATTGATGATTATGGAGCATTTATGAGCTTAAAAGAGATTTCATCCGAGCTGACCATTAGAGGTCGATACGAAGAAGAAGCAATCGATTGATGTACATCATGTACCATCGATCGATGTCGAGACGCGGGATTTAGTTCCAGCCGACTTTAAACCCAAGGCATCATCAAATTACAAGATTACCCCTGACGAGAGAGTTTTAGGAGAGAAAATCATAGAGAGATTTGTGATTGAAACTCCATTGATTCATCTATTCTATTTTATGCAGTTTTTATCTATATTTTGTGTCATGAATTGCTTAGCTATGTCTGAGTAGTTTACTTGTTAGATTCAATTTTTAAATAGGTTAGAGGGATTAGCCCCAACTACAGATTTGCTAAGTTGTGATATTCATTGATAGATTGTTTTTAATGCTTGTTTTAGCCTTGCTAACTAGACATGAACCTAGGAATTTTCATGTGTCAAGCATTCTTGATCATCGTGTCCTGAATCTAATCTGTCATGGTAGGACTGCTAGAGAGAGCTAACCGCTGATCTAGGAGAATAGTGAGCATTATCAACATGTGCCTAGGGCTTAGCTAAAAGCATCGATCGATATTGTCTTCTGACAATCGATTGATATTTGCGAAAGGTGTATCGATCGATATCATATAGGATCATCGATCGAAACTTTCTTGTGATCAAAAGAAGACAGTTGAGATCCAAGATCTAGTTAGTTAACCAGTGAAACATTGCCAGCGTTGATCACTGTGATTAAGGAGTTGAGCTCTAATATATCATGCATACAACTGTTAGGCATCTATAGGATTATATGCTCCAACACCTAAATAGAAACCGTACATCTAATATCTTCCAATAAAGTTACACCCCCAATCATCTTGTTAGTCGAGCAATAGACTTGCTCAATTAGGGTTGCTATTTACTTTTAAACCATAAAACAACAAACACCTAGAATTAATAACTTGACTAGATTTGTTAGGTTCCCTAGCTCCTTGTGGATTTGATCCCTAAGTACTGCAACTGAACATCTTATTTGAGAGAGTAATTCACTCCATAGGGTAATTTAAGTGGTATCAACAAGCCCTTTAGGGGGTGAGGAGTCTTGAACTGATGAAGGAAAGAGTCTGATGGAAGAAAGTGCAACTGATTGAGAAACATGAGATTATGAGGAGATTAGAGAGATTAGAGAGACTGAGAGTAAAAGAGATTGAGAGATTAAGTAACCAAAATTAGAGTCTCATAACCAAGAACACTTTCAGATTATGAAGGAAGAAGGGAAACCCCCATCTCTCTCTTGGATTACAACTTTCCATCTAAATGCCTTTAAATAGAAAATCGATTACAAAATTAGTATGAAAATTGCTTGCACATATTTGGTTTGGAGTTTTGTTTGCCAAACAGCTCCAAAACCTTCTTTCTCCAAGAGATCTCTTCATGCTGAACATGAAAGGATAATAGACCTTGGGAAATCTCTGGACACGCCTTGGTTGCAGTCTTCTTCCTATTGAAGAGATTGAACAACCAACAAGACATAAACTTCTCCAATGGTTTGAACAACAATGAGGGTGAGCTTGTGCTTGATTTGAAGCTTTGTGATTTTCAGGAGTTTGGAAGCTCTGATACCATATAAGATTTCCAGAGTCTCAGGTGGTGTGAGTGAAGAACAAGTATGTTAGGGCGTCAGGAGTCTTGAACTGATGAAGGAGAGAGTCTGATGGAAGAAACTGCAAGTGATTGAGAAACAGGAGATTATGAGGAGTAGAGAGACTGAGAGTAAAAGAGATTGAGAGATGAAGTAACTAGGATTAGAGTTTCATAACCAAGAACACTTTTAGATTATGAAGGAGGAGAGGAAACCCCCATCTCTCTCTTGGATTACAACTTGCCATCTAAAGGCCTTTAAATAAAAAATAAATTACAAAATCAGTAACCTAAAATCAAGTTTTGACTTGGGAGGATTAGGTCCTCCTCCAGCTATGGTGCGAGTTCGATCAGGAAGTCGGCGAGGACGCCGTCCGATTTTTGAACACAATGTCGTCCTCACAGAGCTCGATAGCCCACTTCAATAGTCAAACCGACAGATTGGTGTTCTGCATGACGGTACGAAGGGGCTGATTCGTTAGTACTGATATACCATGGATTTGACCCATTTTAACCCATGGTATATAAGTATTTTACCATCTATATACTATATATTCTATCCTATTAGGTATGTTTTCAGCTTCAGAAGTATCTTGGACTAAAGTGATGATTATGGAGCATTTAGGAGCTTAAAAGAGATTTCATCCGAGCTGGCCATTAAAGGTTGATACGAAGAAGACACAATCGATCGATGCACATCCAGTGTCGTCGATCGATACAGAAGAGAAGCCTCGACGATTGAAGATTAAGATCGATCGATGTACATCCTGTACCATCGCTCGATGTCGAGACGCGGAAGCACGGCTTGGTTCCAGCCGACTTTAAACCCAAGACTTCACCAAATTACAAGATTACCCCTGACGAGTTTTTAACCTAATAGATATATACTTGCCTAAGTGTTAAGAGGCAAGAGAGCTTTTAGCCACCTTTGTATTCTTATTTTCAGCAGAGAGTTTTAGGAGAGAAGATCATAGAGAGATTTGTGATTGGAACTCCACTGATTCATCTATTCTATTCTATGCAGTTTTTATTTACATTTTGTGTCATGAACTGCTTAGCTATGTCTGAGTAGTTTACTTGTTAGATTCATAGTTCAAATAGGTTAGAGGATTAGCCCCAACTATAGATTGCTAAGCTGTGGTATTCATTGATTGATTGTTCTTAATGCTTGTTATAGATTAGCTACCTAGAATATTGAATCTAGGAATCTGCATGAGTCTAGCATCCTTGACCATCCAGTCCTGAACCTAATATGTCATACTAGACAATTGGAAAAAGGCTACCGCTGAACTAGAACGCTAGTGAGCATTATCAACTTACGCCTAAGGCTTAACTAGAAGCATCGATCGATAATGTCTTCTGATAATCGATCGATATTTGTGAAAGGTGTATCGATCGATATTTGTGAAAGGTGTATCGATCGATATCCCTATTGGACCATCGATCGACACTTTCTTGTGATCAATATACGACAGTTGAGATCCAAGATATAGTTAGTTAACCAGTGAAACATTGCCATCGCTGATCACTGTGTCTAAGGGGTTGAGCTCTAATATATCATGCATGCAACTGATATACATCTATAGGATTATAATCTCCAACACTTGGATAGAAACCCTGCATCTAATACCTTTCCAATAAGTTACACCCCCAAATCATCTTGTTTGTCGAGCAATACATTTGCTCAATTAGAATTGCTATTTACTTTAAAACCATAAAACAACAAACACTTAGAATTAATAAATTACTAGATTTAATAGGTTCTCTAACTCCTTGTGGATTCGATCCCTAAGTACTACAATTGATCATCTTATTTGAGAGAGTAATTCACTCCTTAGGGTAATTTGAGTAGTAATAAATTTGGCGCCGTTGCTGGGGAGCTTTGATCGCCATTAGATTTAGTGTTATTAATTCTTTTCTATTTCTTTACCCCCATTCTGACACAAAAATTTTTTTCTTGTCTTTTCAGATGCATGCCCAGCAGTACCAGAAGCAACAAGGAAAAAGACCTGCTATTCTCAGAAGATCCTGCTCACCTGGAACGCACGATCCGCAAAAGTCAACGTTCCATAGCGCTCGACGCAGCAGCTTTCACGTCGACTGATTCTCGCAACCACCCATCGACCGACACCCGACCTTCATCGTCGACCGATATACCTCATTCGACATCGATCGTATCCTACACCGAGTACATCGACCGATCCTCAGTCGCGGAACATGGTTGCGACTGTTATTCTCAGACAGGATGAGAATGGAGACCTGTAGATGGTCATCTGCGTAATGCAACAGGCCAGAAACTAGACGCTTAGGGGAATGTAATCCCTGATTGAAGTGATCCTGGATAGATTGATCATGTCCCTGAATGTTCTCCAACGATTGTGATGATGAAATAAGAAGTGGATTGAGATGATATTTCTAAGAGTTGCGGAATTGGCTCTCAGACTATCGGGTTTTGCTTGCAATGTAAGGATGAATCCGAAATACACTAGACAAGCTTTGATCAAACAAGATTCAGAGATAATTTTTATTAGAATAGAGTTTGATGATTTTATTGAGGAATTTCGTCCATAATATATAGAGAAGAAGACTGTACATGCACAACTTCTTGGAAACACAACATAATTAATGAAAATAAAGACTAAAGTTCAAATTTAAAAGATAAACTTATGGATACTTCTTCATGGACGAAAATGGGACAAGAAATGAGCATGGTTTCATCAAGAGGATCATGTGTAGTGTTGTGTCCAAGCCTCATTAAAAACCTTGTTTGGAAAACCCAGTGGGACAAAACCAAACCAAGGAAAAGAGTGCAAGTCACAACACTTCTCTTGATGAATGAGCTAGGCGGCTTGAATCACAACCAGTGTGGTTGGATCAGCACACTCTAGACTGCCCTGGATAGTGTGTAGGAGTTGGTGAAGAGCTTGCTGCAACCTTGCTTGCTTAGACCGAGTCATCAGATCAAGTGGTATGTGTAAATCGTCAGAATGGCATCCACGGGGTTGCATCCACTCAGTTGCATCCACAGAATCGTATCCACTGGATTGCATCCCTTCTGTAGCATCCACCGAGTCGTATTCTTTGACTTCCTTAAGTTTTGGTACAAGTTGTTGTATCTCCTTAGTTGCATCAGTTCCTTTGCTTGCCAAGATCACATCACTGATGCTGATGCTATTGGAACTGCTCAACCTGTAGAAGAGGCTGCTCCACCAAAGGCACTGGCCGACTACAATCATCTAGATGAGTACTACACCAACAGATCAGCTATTCGCCTTCCAGAGATTCAGAAGGAGAATTTCGAGCTGAAGCCTCAGTACTACACCCTTGTGTCGCAGCTACCCTACTCTGGGTTACCGCACAAGCATCCTATGGACCATCTGGAGAGGTTCGAGGATTTTATCGCTGTTATTCGTATGGATGGAGTCCCTGAGGACTACCTATTGTGCAAGCTCTTCAAGTATACTCTGACTGGAGAAGCGATGCACTGGATTAAGCAGCTACCCACAGGATCTCTAAAATCCTAGGCCGACATCAAGAATGCTTTCTTACCAAACTTCTTTGATGAGGCATGCGCTGAAGACTTAAGGAGCAAAATTGCTACGTTCGCGCAGGAGACTGGAGAGTCTTTTAAAGATGCGTGGATCAGATTCAAATTCTTCCAGCGAGACTGTCCACACCACGGATTCAATGAAGTGCAACTGCTGAGCACTTTCTTCAGAGGTATCGCCCTGAGGTATCAGATGGCTCTTGATACAGCTAGCGAGGGAAACTTCAACACCAGGAATCCGGTGGAGGCTATGAGGCTGATAGAAAATCTAGCAAACAGCAGCAGCACCAAGAACACTGACTTTAAGAGGAAGAAGTCTGTTGCATCCCTAGGAAAGGAGCAAATGGACGAAGTTAGAGCAAAGTTAGATGTGGTTCATGAGCTTCTTAGGAAGCAGGTCTGCTCAGCTAAAGGAAAAGTAGCTGTAGACATGGAAGGAGAAGAGGATGTGAACTACATTGGAGGTACTGGATTTCAGAGATCTGGAAACCAGGGTGGAAATATAAACTTCTATGGCAATGGTCAGAGGGGTAACCAGAGTTCACAGTTCCAAAAACCTTTCAACAACAACAGCAGAGGCTATGAAAACTCATACTACCAGAATCCACCACCACAGACTCAGGAAAGCAAGATTGAAGCACTCCTTGACAGAGTTCTGGAAGGACAGCAGCAACTCACTGTGGACTTCAATGGAAAAATAGATTCTGCCTACAACAGTCTGAACGCAAGAATTGAGACCTTAGAGACTCAAGTGAGGAAGCTTGAAATGTAAGTGGCTCAGACTGGAGACACTGTAAAGAGGCAAGAAGCCATGGCTAGAGAGGCAGGAGTTGAGAAAGAAAAATACCACGTGAATGCCATCCTAGATTATGATTTCTGGCAATTGGTGAAGCATGAGAAGCTTGGAGAAGGAGACTTCGAATTTGTAAGCTCCATGAGCTTCGGCGGATCACACTAGTGTCAACCGATGTCAATGGATGCACATCGCTTGTCAGACCAAGACAAAGATCGATCGACGGATTACTTTAGACATCGATCGACGTCATCTGCTGAATCGAGTGCGAAGTGTAGTGCAGTTCGAATCATGACTCATGCGAAATTCGCAGAAAAACACCCTCACCCACCCTCCCCTTTCTACGTCAAAATCTATCGACCACATGAGCCAGCCATCGATCGACAAAGAGAGACCTACATCGATCGACCCCCCTCACCTCCCATCGATCGACAGACACCTCTCACCCACCGAGTGCGATTAACATCAATTGATAGTAAACGAATCAACGCACTCAGACCACCACCCAAACCTTTAGAAAACCCACCAAAACCAACAACCAACCCTTCAGACACTACACCAGAGCCTATGCAAGTTGATGAGGCAACTGAGGAAAGAGTGTTAAGGAAAAGGAAGGAGAAGATTCCTAAGAACCTTAAGAGGGAAGCTAATGAGAAGGAGATGGATGGTTTCACTAAGAGAGTCCTCAGAATCCTAGTGGAGAAATAATTTGATGAAGTTTATTTCACACACCGGCTGTGGATGTTCTTCAGGGAGACTAAGGAAACTGAGGGGGACATTAGGAGAATGTTTCATCATGTCAGGGAAAGGATGAAACTAAGGATCACATTGAAGAAGAAGAGTAATCCTGGGAAGTTTGCAATACCATGTCTGGTAAAGGGTATTGAATTTCCCCATGCACTTTGTGACACAAGAGTATCAGTCAGTATCCTACCTAAGGTTATGGCAGACCAGCTGAGTCTGAAAATAGAGTCCTCATAAGAATCTTTCACCTTCGTGGATCTTTCAGAAAGGAGCTCAGGAGGCATCATAAGAGACCTTGAGGTACAGATTGGTAACGTCCTTGTCCCATTAGATTTTCATGTCTTGGACATCAAGCTTAATTGGAACTCTTCACTTATGCTTGGAAGAGCTTTCCTAGCTACAGTAGGAGCTGTATGTGACATGAACACCAACAGATTATGTCTGACACAGATAGATCCAGACGTCCACAATGACCTAGTTCGAGTTGTGAGACAACAGGTCAACCTTGTGGAGCTTGGAAATGATCTTGGCTACATGGCAGCATGCCATTGTGGCGCAGAGTACGAAACCGAGTACTCGGAATCGATCGACACTCACACTATCACATTGATCGATTCCAATGAGTCAAAGACGACCGATGAACGCTATCCCACGTCGCTCGACGGGATGCAACCGGTAGACCACTCCACATTACCAGATCAGTACTATCCAGATTTTGCCTTTCAACAACCCAACAAGAACAGACGAGATGACTAATCCATAGGCAGTTGGGCAGATAGTGGATTCCATGAAAGTTTTGCCGTGGAGACTGTGATTCTTTCATCCAATGAGGATCCTACAAAGGAGTATGATGAGGATTACTGGAAGGAAAGAGCTACAGAGATTGCTATGAAGGATGAAAGATATTCAACCCATTCTTTCAACAACACGCCTACACCATCGATCGACAGCATCTACTCAGCATCGGTCGATTCCCACCCTCATCCAGCAAAACGATCATCTGCATCGATCGATACCGCACCTGGTACATCAATCGATATTAAAGCCGCCGCCTCAGAAAAGGAAAAAGGGAATATTCCTATTCCAAATAGGCTTACCAACACCTATATAAGGAGTTTTGCACCCAGGAGTGCTTCTCACGAAACAGAAGCAGAAAAGATGAATGCTCCCACACACCAATCGGAAGGAACATCCAGGAGAAGCATTCGATCCAAAAACCCTAATTCAGCAGACAATCGTCTACCATCGATCGATACCTCAGTATCAACATCGATCGATTCTCATTCTAAACCTAAACTTTCTTTATCTACTAAGAGTATGAGTATTGATTACGCTTTCTATTGCATGATGAATTTGATATTTTCAGAGACCAAGATGGCCATGCAAGAGCTATGGATGGAAGGATTCTACAAGTATCAAGAGAGGACATAGCAGATATTGTTCAGTTGGCCAATGGAGTAGACAACTTGTTTACGCAGCAACGCAACATCCCATACAACAATCCAACTGTTCTAGACGTATATCCAAAGGCTACAATAACAGGAATTGGTTCACACCAAACGTGCAAACCTGTTAGCCATGCATCGATCGACGAGGTTGCTTTTACATCGCTCGACAGTGTAACACCAATGTCGCCCGATAAAACACCTTCACCATCGATCGATAGGCGTTATGAATGTGGACGTTGCGCTTATGACAGCTATGGAGCCAGAAAATTCAGATGAGAACAAAAGGACGAATATGGAGTCTACAGAGACGAGTCTGGACATGCAAGGAGCGCAGCTGGTGATATGATTCCTGTTACCAAGGATGACATCAGGAAAATTCTGGAGAGAGCATCCCTATTTGGAGAGGGCCACATATGTCTACCAGATCATGCCACTTCCTTCACACCTACAACACTGGCACCAGAGATCTACACCAAGGATGAGATACCATGAGATGGTGACTGATATTTGTGGAACTCAGGAAAAGCTTGGAGATGAACTCAAGACATTGGTAGATGACACTTATCAGCCTTTGGACAGAGGTTACAATGAGCTTTTCAGATGTATGGCAGAGCTGAGGACAGAGATTGAGAGTATGTAGCACAACCTTGAGAAAATAGCTACGACATCAGCATCGATCGACGCCGACAAAGCAACATCGATCGATGTCAAGCCACATACATCCCAGATTCCTACAGAACCAGAAAGTTTGGCAGAGAAGAAGGATGAATGGGAGATCGCATACATCAACACGAGGATTAACGACGTTTACAACCCTCTCAACAACAACGTGGACTGGTTGAGCACGAGAATTGATCTGCTACAGCAAGAACTGGACACCATTAGCATGAATGATCCACAACCAGCCATCGATCGATATCTGCAACATCACATCGATCGACACAAGGTTCGCAGCAATTGAGGATAGGTTAAAATCTTATGAGGATATGCACGACCGTTTCACCTCACTTATCATGCGCTACTTGGACACCTTGTCCACACAAATGATGAATGTCCAGAAGGACATTGGTAAGCTTAATGATCAACACGATTTTCAGGAAGAAGGTTCAACATCGATCGATAGGTTCCGCAGGACATCGCTCGATGGCAAGAAACCTACAGAACATCTTCCCTACACAGCAGACGCAGTTGATCAGATTACATCAAAGCTTTACAAAGCTATAGACACCTTGGAGGACAGACTTGAGAAGCGGTGTGATGAAATATACTTTCCATTCGACGTCAAAATCATTGGACTAGATAGCCAAGCAGAATGGCTACAGAAGGAAGTCAAAGCCATTCAAAGGCAACTCGCATCTCAACACCAGATATAAGCATCGATCGACGAAGCACTATCCAAATCGACCGACAGTGCTACACCAGGAACGATCGATAGACACTTGGTCGCATCGATCAATACCATGTACATACCAAATGACGCGCAGCTGTACCAAACCACATGGAGTCAATGCAGAAGCAACTGAACGAGCTATCAGAATACGCCTACAGCAAGATAAGATGTTATCAGTTCAGCATTGAAGACATCCTAGAAAGGTTACAAAACATCTCAAATGCAGTACAAAAGATGGACGAGAGATGGACCAGAAATGATGAGGCCACAAGAAGTTTCATTGCAGCTTGGTCCAGAATGTGCATAGATGATGTGGATGCTTGTTTCCCAACAAGTAGTTGTTTTTCCACCAACTAGCCACATACCTCCAAAGTCAAGCTAAATGACTATAACAAAGCGCTAAGTGGGAGGCAACCCACTATTAGGTAATTTTATTTGATTTTCTTAGTTATTAGTATTTATTTTCGTTTTTATTTTTTCAGATTTATTGCAAGACCTAAGTAGGATGATTACCAACCTACCGACCGTGGACGAGACGTTGACATCGATCGACAGACACTCACACACGACGATCGATGCATACCTATGCATATTGATCGATTCCCACTCCGGTCAGGTTTATCTTCCTAACTTGTTACTTTTGTACATATGATTTATTTCCACCATATCTCTGACTGTGTTACACTGAGACAGTGTAATTTAAGTCTGGAGGGAGGTTTACTGATATAGTTTATTCAGATTCTTATAAAAAAAAATTAATAAATTAGGCTTAGCTATGTGAAAGGGATTATGATTTTATTACTTGAATGTCTAACCACTCTTTAGCACCATTCTAGATTTACTGATTGCAGATAGTACTAAGATGCTAAAGTGGATCAACCTGTCAACTACATACACTTACCTTGATTGTTTGAAGGAACCAAAGCTGACCTCCAATACTAAACCTGACACAAACGCTTGTCTTGGGGCTTGGTATACATGGGATCGGACTCTTCAGACAAGTCTGGAAGGTAAAGCCTTATGTAGATTTATTTATCACATTTTTCTGTCTCTATTTCGACCCTAGAGTAGTTAGTTTTTATAAAAAAAAATGCAAAAATTATTATTTAAATAGGACTTAGGATTTAGTTAGGAGGAATATGAACATGACTTGGTGGCTAAAACTATTAATGCTTACTTCATAAAGATTCCAAATAAAGAATTCGAACGGGACTTAGAGGCAGCAATTTTCAAGGCTCGCTTGACAAAGAATTCTTGGATATAGGTCAAAAAGAAGTGAACAGGGCTTGGTGGCAACCACCATTAAGACTTGATTCATGGAAGCCTGTCCAATCTTGGTCACTGATCCTGCAATGGAAGCAGACTTTGACTCAAGAGAAAAATTAGAGAGAGAGAAATTAGGAATTAACTTTTACCTACAGTTCCAGATACTTGTCTGAAATCCTTGCATCATGTGGTCGATACTCCCAAGGTAAAGCATGCACTTTTATATTTATGCTAAGACATGATTTGCTAAGTTGTAGACTAGTTGAACTTGGTTGCTAAGCAAGGATATTGCATAATGTGCTTTTGCGATTAGGACTTTAGATGTGGTTTGCGAAATTGTAGAGGTGATGATTTCTATGTATTATATCTATAAGTCCCTACTGTTTTCAAACCTCTTTCAGAGAGACTGCCTGTTTGTTTTACTAGAGGACAAGCAAAAGGGTAAGTCTGGAAGAGTTGATATCCCATGGATTTGACCCATTTTCACACATGATGCACATCCCGTGTCGTCGATCGATACAGAAGAGAAGCCTTAACGATTGAAGATTAAGATCGATCAATGTACATCCTGTACCATCGCTCGATGTCGAGACGCGGAAGCACAACTTGATTTCAGCCGACTTTAAACCCTAGACTTCACCAAATTACAAGATTACCCTTGACTAGTTTTTAACCTAATAGATATATACTTGCCTAAGTGCTAGGAAGCAAGAGAGCTTTTAGCCACCTTTGTATTCTTATTTTCAGCAGAGAGTTTTAGGAGAGAAGATCATAGAGAGATTTGTGATTGGAACTCCATTGATTAATCTATTCTATTCTATGCAGTTTTTATTTACATTTTGTGTCATGAATTGCTTAGCTATGTATTAGTAGTTTACTTGTTAGATTCATGGTTCAAATAGGTTAGAGGGATTAGCCCCAACTATAAATTGCTAAGTTGTGGTATTCATTGATTGATTTTTCTTAATGCTTGTTCTAGATTAGCTACCTAGAATATTGAATCTAGGAATCTGCATGAGTCAAGTATCCTTGACCATCCAGCCCTGAACCTAATATGTCATACTAGACAACTGGAAAAACGCTACCGCCGAACTAGAAAGCTAGTGAGCATTATCAACTTACGTCTAAGGCTTAAGAAGCATCGATCGATACTGTCTTCTGACAATCGATCAATATTTGTGAAAGGTGTATCGATCGATATCCCTATCGGACCATCGATCGACACTTTCTTGTGATCAATATACGACAGTTGAGATCCAAGATGTAGTTAGTTAACCAGTGAAACATTGCCATCGCTGATCACTGTGTCTAAGGGATTGAGCTCTAATATATCATGCATGCAACTGATAGACATCTATATGATTATAATCTCCAACACCTGAATAGAAACCCTGCATCTAATACCTTTCCAATAAGTTACACCCCCAAATCATCTTGTTAGTCTAGCAATAGACTTGCTCAATTATGATTGCTATTTACTTTAAAACCATAAAACAACAAACACTTAGAATTAATAAATAACTAGATTTAATTGGTTCCCTAGCTCCTTGTGGATTCGATCCCTAAGTACTACAATTGAACCTCTTATTTGAGAGAGTAGTTCACTCCTTAGGGTAATTTGAGTGGTATCAAGTACTTTGATCATGTGTGATTGGAAGTAAGGACAGAGCTTTCTCCCCGATGTGATAACAACAAGGGCCATTTTCTCGAGTGTAGGGTAACAAGTCTCTAGGTCGGTCATCCGCTTGCTCGTGTAGAAGATAGGCTTTTGTTTGCCTCGATCTTCTTGGATCAGGACGCTGCTCACTGCTGTAGAAGAGACCGCAATATAGAGAGAGAGTGTGTCACTGGCTTCGGGTTTGGACAGCACGGGAGGAGTCGTAAGATACTGCTTGAGCTGCCCAAATGCTTCTTTGCACTTCTCATCCTAGATAAAACGTTTGTTACTGTGTAGTAACTCATAGAATGGAAGGCATTTGTCAGTAGATCGAGAGATGAAATGGTTAAGCGCCGCAATTCTTCCGGTTAGTCGCAGGACCTCTCGGCTGTTCTTTGGGCTGGGGAGATCAAGTATCGTAGTGATCTGTTTAGGATTCGCCTCGATTCCTCGTTGGGTGACAATGTAAGCCAAGAACTCGCCCGAGGTGACGCCGAAGGTACATTTTGCCGGGTTGAGTTTCATCCCGTACTCGTTCAGCGTCTTGAAGCACTCCCTCAGGTGATTGAGATGGTCCCCCGCACGAAGTAACTTTACCAGCATGTCGTCAATGTAGACTTCCATCTTGTTTCCCAGTTTGTCGGAAACATTCGATAGACGAGTCGTTGATAAGTCGCTCCTGCGTTCTTGAGGCCGAACGGCATTACTTTGTAGCAGTAAGTCCCCTGGTCCATGATGAATGCTGTCTTTTCTCGATCATCCGGGTGCATCATGATCTGGTTATATCATGAGAAGGCGTCCATGAAGGTTAGTAGTTCGTTTCCAGCAGTCGATTCGACTAGTCGATCGATATGCGGAAGCGGGTAACTGTCTTTCGGGCAGGCCTTGTTTAGATCGGTGAAGTCGACACAAACACGCCATTTTCCGTTCTTTTTGTTAACTACAACTGGGTTGGCTAACCATTCCGGGTATCGAACCTCCGCGATAGAGCTGGCTGCGGGCAGTCGCTCGACTTCCTCGTTGACAGCTTTGCTTTGCTCAGGACCAAGTTTACGTCATTTTTGCCGGATGGCTTGATAGTCGGATCTACATTCAACTCGTGGGACATGATGAAGGAGTTGATACCTTTCATATCTGAGGTGGTCCATGCAAACGTGGACATGTTCTGCTTCAGAAAGTCGATGATCGCGCATTGCATTTCGTCGGAGAGGAACACACCGACTCGAACTACCTTGCTTTGGTCGGCCTCGTCGACCGAGATCTCCAGGATCTCGTCCTTCTGAGGCTGAATCCGCTTCGAGATCGCGTTGATGCGAGGAGTTGACTGCTGTATTTTTACGGTAGCAATCAATAGGTCGCGTGCGGCCTGCTGGTCTCCTCAAAGGGTTTGTATTTGGCCGTCGGGTCCTGAAAACTTTACGCACTGATGGTACGTAGACAATATCGCTTTCATCGAATGCAACCAGGGGGTTCCGAGGATCGTGTTATATGGTTTTGACGTGTGAATCACAGATAATTTGACGGTGCACGTCACTCCGCATGTGTAGACTGGTAATTTGATTGTGCCAATCATCGTCTGGGAAGCTCCATTGAATCATGTGAGGGATCGGGACAATGATTTCATGTCACGCAGACCAACTCCCATTTTTTCGAGTGTATCTCGGAAGATCAGATCGACTGAGGTTCCTGTGTCGATGAGTAGTTTAACGATGTCACACTTTGTGATACCTAATTCAACGAGCAAGGAGTCATTATGAGGTAGGTGGACGCCTGCGGCGTCGTCAGGCGAGAAAGTGATCTGATGATCATTCTCGGGCTTCAACGGCCATTTCTTTGAGGTTACGGCTTGTCGCCAATAGTCTTTGACTGAGCGCACCGAGTCACCACAAGGGGGCGAGCCTGCCATGATTACATTTAGGAATGTAGCGCGTTCTGCACGTTTGTTCCGCAGCTGGATCCTCAGGTCACCGACCAGGTCTTCTATAATTGGCTCGGCTTCGTTGCAAGCTTTGGCCTTCAGTTCTTCCAACTTTCGTCTCAAGTCGGAACTTTTTGGTCAATTGAGCCTATCCAAAGGTCTTCTGATCTCGAGTTGAGATGATCGCGAAGGTCGAGGACTCGAGGTCTTAGATTGGGTCGGATGCTGTTGCTCTCGACTCGTTCAGCCTTAGACTTGTTGATGACTGCTCGAAGGTCGCTCCCGGACTCGTGCGTACTCTCGGTTGCATGTGATTTTCTCTTAAGCTTACTTCTTAAATCGCATGTTCCGCTTGGATCGCTGCTTTCGCTCTGGAGCCCGACGGGATGCTCTTGTGAGTTACAGACTTTGGCATCTTCTTCTTTGTCTGACGAAGAACTTGGTCGTGCGAGGATAACTTGGACGCGTGTCCGGTTGCGAGGCTGCTCTGTGCCGGCACATGCCTCATCTTCATCTTGTTCATCCGGTTTGTCATCCTCTGCGCGTTTGGATCGAGCACCGGCCTTGTCTTGAGGCTTTTGAGCCTTCTTTTCTTTGCTTTTGCTCCAGTTCTTGGCGTTGTTCGGCCTTGGCTTGGGTGGCTCGACGTTCGACGTCCGTTTTTTGTAGGATGTAAAGAGAGCATCCACTAGATGCCGACAGTCCCTCGTATCGTGCGCCTTGGACTTATGATAGCTGTACCACTGATTCAGGTCGAGGGAGCTAGGACTCAAACTTGAAGGCGCTGGAGTAGTTGCGGCTGTTCGTCGGTCGCTCTGTCGCAAACGTTCTATCCTTTTTCGCGCATGAAAACTTTGGACCCTGAGAGCTCGCTTTCCTCGACGACATAAACGAAATTTTTCTTTTGCGGTGGTTTATTGCTGGGGGCGTGCTGTCAAGGTTCCTGACACGCCTCGGCGGCCTTCGGGGTTGCCGATTTTGTTGTCACGTTCATTTTTTTGAGTATCACTGATGTGTCTTCCTCCATCCGGATGAAGTTGTTTGACCTGGCGATAGCGTCCTGGAGTGACTTTGTGGGGTTTCGGTAAAGATCTTCGCAAAAACTGGATTTGAAGAAGAGAGTGTTCATCAGAGCGTCGACAGCGATGCTGTCCGGGATATGTACGTTCAAGACGACAGCTTTGAACTTCTCCATGTAGTCGCGGAGGCTCTGATTTTTGCCCTCAGACAAATTCCAAAGGTCGGATAAGGTTGCTCCCTGCTTTGTAAACATGATGTACTGCTTGAGGGAGGCAGCCGGGAGGTCGTGGAAGGTGTTGATAGAGTCTGCCTTTAACCCAGTGAACCAACCGAGTGCTGGTCCTTCGAGTGTTTCGACGAAGAGTCAGCAATACCCAGCGTCTCTCTCCTCGTCGAAAAAGTTAGTCCGACCCATCGCGATGTTGAAGGCCGTGATATGGTTTGTGGGGTCGGATTTTACGTTGAAAGACGTAAGACATATATTCTCTGTCGGTCGGTACCGTAAGTCGGTGATTTCCCGGGAAAAGGGGGTCCTTAGGGTTTCGGCGAGAACGCGTTCGATTAACGGCGCCGAAGTGGGTCCTTGGAGGATCTTGTCCTTCATTTCCAGGACCGACTGCTTAAGCTCAGCGAGTTCCTGGATAGTTGTGAGATCTGGACCGTCGGGTGTTTGGATCTGGATGGCGTTTGTATTTGCCGTGGTCTCGATGCCGGCTGTTCGATAGGTGTCGAACAGCTGTTTTCAAACTGTTGTGGCTGGATCTGCCAAGTTTACGGCTAAGGGAGCTAAGATTGTGGCGATAGCGGCCAGTTGCTTGTTCGTCGCCTTCTGAACGGCATCTTTCTGAGCATTCTTTCTAGTATAGTGTCTTCGAAAGCTTCTGCTATCGGAGCAGCTTCTGTCGGAGGTAACTCGTCGCCAGACGGCGAGTCTGAGTGAGCCATAATCTTGCTGACGCTACTTTGTCTGCCCTACGGTGGGCGCCAACTGTTTGAACCGAGTAATGTCGATAAACCAGTAAAGAAAAGGAGACGAATTCTCGTCGGTGGATCGTGACAAAAACGTTTTATTAGATCAAGGAATCGTTTGATTGTGTTACAAAAGAGGAAAAAACGGTGGAAACAAGCCGGCGAAAGCTAGTTGGCCGAAAGGTACAAGTCGGCAAGAGTAAAGATGTAAAATTCTAGTTTTTAGCCGAAAGTAAGTGTGTAGTGATTTGCGGATCTTTTCCTCGTTGCTTTTTTTCCCCTTTTATAGACGATTGCTTGTTAACCTAATTCGTCTTGATCTAATGGGTTTTTTGTCGATTGGACCGAGCTGTCGGGCCGCTGTTTCGAGTCGTCGAATCGACTACTTTCAGTCGCTCGTTCGGTCGGTTAAAAAGTCTCGAGTCAAACCGATCAGTCATTCATGAATTGCTGAACCGAGTCTCTACAACATACATAGTTATGTGTTAGGACAACTATCCTGTGGACTTTCTGAGAAGGTCAGACCCGTATCCAACAGGGAGTCCATTATCTTCCGTCGAATCCGTCTCTCTTAGAGTCCAAACGAGAAACCATGGCGTTTGAAAAGATCAAGGTGGCAAATCCCATCGTCGAGATGGATGGTGAGATCTCCTTCTCTCTCTCTATCAGTCTCTGTCTCGCTTTTCGTTTATTTGATACGGAAATGAAACGTATTACCTTTCGCTTGCCTAGTTCTTCTCGAAGTTTCGTTCTGATCTTAGAGCTGAAAACTAGTTTTACTTTCACGATCTCTTTATTTTTTGATTAGATGGTCTTGTCTGAACGTTATAGATCAATAATAACTGTAGCTCTGTTCATCGATTGGTCGATTCAGGTTTGATGATCCAATGAATATTTTTGGCTCGTTTCGTTGTATACTGGTAAAACTATTTAGTTTACACTTTACAGCTTCAAATCGGTGAAATAGATTCAATATATGACTATAACATTTTCAGATTTAATGTGATCGAGTGCTGTTAATTCCTTAGTCTTTAATTTAAAATAACTTTTTACTAAATACTAACATATATGCTTCGTTGGTCTTGTGTAATAGGTGATGAAATGACCAGAGTTATCTGGAAGTCCATCAAGGATAAGGTATGAGCTACCTATTCTAATACATGCGGTTTATTTTGTTTTTTTTTTAAATTCGTATGTTCCTATGTTTTCAGCTTATTACTCCTTTTGTGGAGTTGGATATCAAGTACTTTGACCTTGGTCTTCCCCACCGTGATGCTACTGATGACAAAGTTACTGTTGAAAGTGCTGAAGCCACCAAGAAGTATGCGTTTGAACTTGGAACAAACAATGACTACTCAAACCACTTTTTTATTCTCTTTTCTGCTTCTCTGAGTCTGACTTATGATGTTTGTGTAAATTTTGTTTTAGGTATAATGTGGCCATCAAGTGTGCCACCATCACTCCAGGTATGTTTTGTTAGATCTTTTGAAATTGAATATTTTTACCTCTTCTTCTTTTTTTGCGTGCAGATGAAGGCCGTGTCACGGAATTTGGCTTGAAGCAGATGTGGAGAAGTCCAAATGGGACCATCAGGAATATTCTGAATGGTGAGAAGTACACACGCCTACGAATTAATCATTTTATGCTGCCTTACACTGTGGTTTTTATTCTCACAGGAACTGTATTTAGAGAACCAATTATCTGCAAAAATGTTCCCAAGCTTGTCCCAGGCTGGACAAAGCCCATCTGCATTGGAAGGCATGCTTTTGGCGATCAGTACCGTGCCACTGATGCTGTTATCAAGGGACCAGGAAAACTGACTTTGACTTTTGGTAATATTAGTATATTACTACCTGGCATTGTATAGTTTCGAAACCTTCAGTTTCTTCCTGATGCTAATAGAGTCTGTTATGTCTTTGTTTTCAGAGGGTAAAGACGGGAAAACTGAAACTGAAGTCTTTACATTTACCGGTGAAGGAGGTGTCGCTATGGCCATGTACAACACTGATGAGGTATAAACACTTACACTCTCTTCCAACTGCAGTCAAAACTACTTGTTGTTTTGACGAGCTAGTTATATATTTTCTCCTTGTATATACAGTCCATCCGTGCTTTTGCTGAGGCATCGATGAACAATGCTTACCAGAAAAAGTGGCCACTCTATCTTAGCACAAAGAACACCATTCTTAAGAAATACGATGGCAGGTATGTGACAGTTAGTGTTTTGTTATTTTACCACACTATCTTTTTTGCTCTGTCCATATTTGATGTTGGTTGCATTTTTCGTTTTACTATGAAGATTCAAAGACATCTTCCAAGAAGTGTATGAAGCCAGCTGGAAGTCAAAGTATGAGGCTGCTGGAATATGGTGAGTCAGCATTTAGTTTTTTCATCCTCGGAGTCTCATTGTGCCTTATGCATGTTATATTTGACCGAGGAAGATGATTGAATTTGTTAGGTATGAGCACCGTCTCATTGACGATATGGTGGCTTACGCTCTTAAGAGCGAAGGAGGCTATGTATGGGCATGCAAAAACTATGATGGTGATGTCCAAAGTGATTTTCTGGCACAAGGTTTGTGAAAATGATAAATGAATATATATATAAGCCATTAAGTGCTTATGTCTCGTTATGTTTATTGTTAGCTAAATTGCTTCGTGCAATGTGTGTAGGGTTCGGGTCACTTGGATTGATGACATCTGTTCTGGTATTGATCATGACACAATCTTTGCTACAATGTTCCTTTTGAGCTGTTGATTAGACGTTGCGTCTTTTACAACGGTTGTGTTAATCATTTGATTAGGTCTGCCCTGATGGGAAGACTATTGAAGCAGAAGCAGCACATGGAACTGTTACCCGTCACTACAGGGTTCACCAGAAAGGTGGCGAGACTAGCACAAACAGCATAGCCTCCATCTTTGCTTGGACTCGTGGACTTGCACACAGGTAGCGAGAAAACAATCTCCTTCGCGGGTGATATTGTTTTTGTTTAACTAGGAAGATGAGTAAAAGCGAATGCAAACATATCTTTGAACAGGGCTAAGTTAGATGGCAACTCAAAACTCTTGGAGTTTACCGAGAAGCTCGAAGCTGCCTGCGTTGGTACAGTGGAGTCTGGAAAGATGACAAAAGATCTTGCACTCATCATTCACGGCTCAAAGTAAGTTACTGATTTCTTCGTCATCATCTTAGTTACATGTTCCCATCAAGATTGATATATGTTTGTCCAGGCTCTCTAGGGACACTTACCTGAACACGGAGGAGTTCATCGATGCAGTTGCGGATGATCTCAAAACAAGGCTAAGGCGGAGAAATAATCTACTAAATTCCTGTATCTAAAATTAAAACCTAAAATATCCTCTTTATAAAATGAATTTCTTTTTTATTTATTTTTAACTAGGACAGCGCGATGGATCGGTTTTTATAAAAAAAGATATAATTTTGCTTAAATTTCTTTATGTTAAGTTGGGTGTGAGTATGACTATGTTGTCTATGTTAAATTTCAATTTACTAATTAAAAATGACTGAGTTTTTAGTTTTGTTGTTTAAATTCAGAATTGTAAGATTTTATGGTATTTTAAGTATTATTACACTATAAAATACACAAATCAATCAAATTCGATATTGCGAATTGGAGATTTTATGGTATTTTGAATTTTCGAATACCATTGTATCTTTTTTTTTGTGAATGTTTGTAAAATAGTGGAGAATGAAGTTTTAATTTAGAGGAACATGATGTCGAAGTTATTATAGTTGTTTTGGACAATGTAATAATTGCTATTATTAAAAATTGTTTTTTTTTTAAATATTTACGTTATAATAGATTATTATGGCTACTTTATGTATTTTTTACAAAACTTATTGTGTTGTATAGATGACTAAAGAAGTATATTTCTTGGCCTTTCTTTGTATCTTTTGTGTTATGTTTTGGTTATATTTTCTTATATATTATGTAATAAATCATACTAATAAGTTTATTTATAAAGAAAAATGAATAAATTATAAATAAAAATAAAAATAAAAAGGTGATAAAAAATTATTTAAAATGGACAAATTGCTTAACATTTATCCAAATTTAAACACATAATAATTTTTTTTTTTATTTAGAAATATTAATCATTCGTATATTATTAATTAAAAGACACATGAGTTCTTTCTTTCTCTGTTCTAATATAATCTTTTGTGATTTAGAATTAAAAACGTCTCTTGGCCCCCGAACTCATCCAATATGCGTTGCTCTATATGTCGCTAGCTCACATTTTCTTGGCTGACCTCTGTACTCATATGCGTTGCTACCCCATATCTCTCTGGAACCCATCACTCATCACATAGTCGCTACTATATAACTATATATATATATGTGTACATCATCACTTAACATCAAACAATCCAAACAATAGTTGAATCCTCTAGACCCCTAATTCTGGTTCACTTTGAATAAACTAACTACCAAACAAGGTT
This sequence comes from Brassica rapa, assembly GCF_000309985.2. NCBI lineage: Eukaryota > Viridiplantae > Streptophyta > Magnoliopsida > Brassicales > Brassicaceae > Brassica > Brassica rapa. Next base: position 14,755,009 of record NC_024800.2, read on the forward strand.
CAGACAGAATCGATTCAAAGAAACGGATCATGCTTCGAAATCTAAAGTACCATAGAAAACGTTTTACACTAGTACGGGATTTAACGGAATAGCCCTCACTTTAGCCAAAACGGAGAATCGGAGCAGATCGGAAAACAAACAAATTGACTTGATTACTAAGGTAAATTAGGGTTTGCCATGGATCTCGACTTCTCGCAACAACCCACCAGATCGAAAAAGAACAGAGACAACACAAATAAAACATGATTAATAAATTAATTAATCTAGGGCTGAAGGGATGATTACTTGTTCCTCAAGCAACAAAGAAATAGACACCCATATTCATGAGTTCTCACGCTTGACGAAATGACACGATTAAGGATCATTAGCATGAAATGAACATCACATAAGGGAATCAAAAGGTCTTACGTTCATCCCACGAACATGCATATAGACCGCATTGGAGTTGACGAGGGGTGATGAGACGGTGGCTCCGGCTTCACCTTCTCTCCTCATCTTGGTCATGTTCACCATCTAACGGATCCGGTACATAACTTTACCATCATGGACGCGGCGGCACCTAACTAGGCGTGTGATTGTAGTGGCTTCCTCCTTTGATCGCCATCAGGCTCGGCTCTGTGCATGTGCTCAGAGTGCATTTGCAAAGGGCCCATTATATCATTTAAAAAAATTAGTCCAGATTAGGACCCAAATATTTTTTAAATTATTATTTTTTCTTAAAGAAAAGGGCCCTAATTTTTTTTGTTTCTCTTTAAAAGGGCCCAAAAAACAATTTCAGCTCAGGATCTTATTTTCTATTGAGACAGGCCAGATCGTCATTTAAGGAGACGTGTGCAGCTAGGGTAAGGAAGAGGGAGGAGATACATACGAATATATATATAGCTAGGTAAAAATAATTAATTAAGATAAACCTACCAATTTGGCAAACGAAAACAAAACGTTGAGATAATTACTTAAACTAAAAAAAAACAGCTCGGTTTAGAGAAATTTAGTTAATAGAAAAAGAAACCCGAGATTTTACCCAAAAAAAAGAGCTCGGTTTAGAGAAATTTAATTAATAGAAAAAGAAACCCGAGATTTTTTTATTCTTAAGAATCCGGGTCATTACACTAACATTCAGAAACCGAGATGACTTAACTTTATAATATACTAGTTTTAGCACGGGCAAAAATCTGTTATAATTTTTAAATAATTTATTATAAATGTAAATTTAAATAAATTAATAATTTTTATATATATTACCATATTTTTATCCGCGCTTAGAAAGCACAGATTTATTTTTGACATTAAATAAATTATTCATATATAATTTCTATATAAGATAATGTATAGATTTGGGTAGATTTTCCCGGGTGCACTGAACCGTCCCAAACTGGAAAAAGAAAATCAAATTTAAGTTGAATTTCATAAATAATCGAGCATATCCCGTATCTTTGGAACCAAAAAATAAAAATCGAACTGAGAACCAAATGAGTACTTAAATTTTTAAAATACAAATTATATATGTACAAGTATTAATTATTTTTAATTTCTAAATGACCAAATATCCTAAAAAATATATTTATAAACCAAATTATGCAACAAAAAAAATTAGTGACTCTAATATGTTTTATTCAAATAATTCATAGTTAATTATTTATCTTATACTTTTTTCCAAACAACCTAAACTACCTGATTTAAAGCGTAATATATTTTACATTTGTGAAAATTTAATAAAATGTATTATATGCATTGTTAGAATTTCCAAAGTAAATAAACATGTTCTATTTAAACCATGTTTTTTCTACTAATTCCATTTAAATCTCCAACCCGTTTAGACCCATTTGATATTTTTTTACGATAATATTAATCATTTAGTTCATATATAAGAATTTAAGATCAAATATTAATAATTGATTGCATGTAATTAATTAAATTAATGTTTCATAGGTGACTTAAGGCTTTTATTTTTCAATTCACGTAAAAATGAAAATAAATCTTATACCCCAGAGGATTTTTTCGTTACATTACACATAACTAATCCATAAACATTTTTATACTATTAATGGAACTATATGTTATAATGATCACCTCATGTGTAAACATGTTTGAATAATCAGTCATATATTCATGGAGATTTACTGTCAGAATTATTATATAATATATTATGGAAGAATAATAAATGAGTTCATTTAAATTATGTAAAGTACTTATATACTTAGAAAATATTAGGTAAAACCGAAAAAATAGTTAAGTCTAATGGAATTGTCAAACAACCTTGTTTAAATAAGAATTTTTCTCTTTTAATAGTATAGATTTGTATTATAAATATATAATATATTTAAAGGTATAAACGAATCTTAGATGGAAACTTATAAAATTAATTAGATAGTGTAAAGTATGAGTCATCAACATCACAACATTAAACAATAGATATAAACTTATAAAACGAATAGAAAACTATGGTCTCTAGTATCTCGTCAAACCGTCATGCTCATTGAATGTTTACGAAACGTTCACAAATAATACATCTTAATATGTTTAAAATTTTTCTGTACAAAAAGATATGGGCTTGTATAAGTAGATAACATATTGTTAGTTAAAGTATAAGGTAAGACCAGAAAAATAATTAAGTCTAATCAGAGGGTCCAACAACCTTGTATAAGTAGTTTTTTAAAGACTCCTTCCTTTTTAATCCTTTACTAGATTTGGACCCGCACAACCGTGCGGGTATTAATTTTCATGTTTATATATATATATATATATATATATATATTACATAATTAGAATATATTTTTAAAGTTACTTATATATTTAAATGTTTATATATAACTATCTTAAATATAACAATTTGATAGTTTTCATGTTGTAAGTTAATTGATTATTTCAAATCATCACATATATTTGGTATTTTTATTATATATATTTTAAAATTATTTTTTATTCAATTATTATGATCCTGATCCGTAATTCAAAGCGCTAGATTTCCTTTATCAGTATTTCTTTTATGTTTATTCATTTAAGATAATAACTATATATATATATATATAAAATTTTAAGATAAGTTAATTTTATACATGAATTATATAATTTACTAATGTTAACCCGTTCTACCAACATATTATATTTCTAGCATAAATTTTTAATGTTTGTCAAAATAAAATATATTAATTTATCAATTTAAAATAATTTTATCATATTTAGTTAAATACAATGTTTTATTTTTAAAATGATAGATATAACTATAAAATAGTAAAATTTGATATAATGTTTTTCATTTTATAAAAGATAACTGATTATTTGTATAATAACATTAATATATAATAAAATATATATTAATGTATAATAACATTAATTTTATTACTAATTATAAAATTAGAGAAAATATTTATATACAATTTTTGATAATTAAGATATTGTTATAACGTTTTCAACACATTTGTTAAGAAAATTAAATAAATATATTTATATTTTAAATTAAAAGATATCAAATTATATTATGATTTCAGTAGTTAAAAGATTATATATTAGCATTAAGGAAATACATTTACTACAAATTTTAAATGATGATTCAAATAAAAATATCACACATGAATCAAGGTGAGTTTGTTACCCAATCCGGGTTTTTAGGAGTCGATGTTATATTAGGAATGATATTATTAATCCATATTATTAGTAATAAATGAATGATAACTGATTTCTAGGGAGGGTCAATTTTAAAAAAAATCTTACATGAATCAAAGTTGTGACTTCTGTTTTAATATATAAGATTAGTATATATTATAATATATATGTGTCTATCAATTTTTAAAACATAATAAGCTTACTGTATATTTTTTTCATTGAATAAATTATTTCATACTTTCACATGTATTTGTATCTTTTTCTATATATATATTTTCGGATTATTATTTCATTACTAAAATCATAACTATATATATAAAGATTAGTAAAATATTGTTTTATTGTCATATTCAAAGATATTGTAACATTTCACAAATTTAGAAAGTTAATAAGAAATTAAAAATTTTCGTTTCAAAGATTTATATTATCGAGTAAATAATTAAACATTTAATTTTCGTTTAGTTTTTAAAATAAACTATATAGTTTAAAATTTGTTTTCATTGGTTTAAGGAATTAAAGATTAATCATTGTTAGATAATATGATTTTTGTTATTTAACAAAAAATTCTTTATAATTTTAAAAGTTAACTTCGAAAAATATTTAAATATTCAGCATATAGAGGTATAGTATTACAACATTAAATTATATTTATTTTTTTATACTATATATACATCCAATGGATCATCTATTGTTTAAATTTAATTATTGATAGTCCAATAAAAATTTCTTGTAGGCCCAAAATTTAAATGATAAAATTAGATATTAAATGTTACATGACTTTCTAGGAATAGGTCCATTAAGTCCATTTTTTAAAAAATCACACATGAATCAAGGTTGTGACTTCTCTTTTAATATATAAGATATATTAAAAGAGAAGCATTAGCTTTAATGCTTTCACATTACATTGGCCACGTGTCAGCTTCACAGCCATTTGAAATTAATTACGCTGAAATAACTTTCCTAATCTAATTTGGTTAAAATAAACACAAGCACGTTGTATTTATTTTCTTCTTACCGATGAATGTGAATTGAAGATAATTGCGATGTGAACTGACGATACTTGCGTCAATAGAAGCTAAATGTTTGCAAGCAAATATAATCATAACTACATAGTTGGAATCATGATCTACTTCAAGAAAAAAAAAGACGTTTATGGTTAAAAACAGAGCAGAGATGGAAAACAGAGGAGAAAACTGTGTTTCATCTACGGTCTATAAGGAAGAGGCAAACTATGGCTGTGAAGATGCAAACTACCTTGACAAGAGAGTTTTCTACAACCTCAAGAAATCATTTCAAATGTTAACTTCATGCGAGAGGCACAAATTATATGAAACGTTCAAGATTCTTGATAGCTGCATGGAGGCTATTGCAATGAATGCATGTAGGGAGGAGTTATTATCAGGTTTATCAGAGGAGCTCAAGGGGAGAGACTGTCTCGAGTGGTGGATCGAACAACTCTCTGCTCTTGGTATTAATAACTACACAAGAGTTGGTCCGTGACGGCGAGAACAGGTGTCCGGTCCGAGAGTCATTGCTTCTCTGATGCATTACTCTCAAGAATCATTAAAGGGTGTTGTTGATAGAATTGTCAAGAGAAGAGGGAAATCGTTGAAGCCATTGTAACTCTTTTGCCGAGTGGCCAGAGAAGATCAATCATCCCTCTCAGTTTCCTCCTTGGAATGTTAAGATCAGAATTACATTAGACATAGAGATCTGCCTGAGCTAGAACGTAGAATAGGTCAGCAGTTAGAGAGCGTGAGACTTGATGATCTGCTTATACCTTATGTAGGAAGGGAAGAGTCCGTCCATGTACGATGGGAATACTGTCTATAGGATGCTCACATGATTTCTTGAGAGGGTTGATGAAGAAGATGAGGAGAGGGGTTATGATAAAGACTCCACTGGTCATCACCATGGTTCGTTGCTGAAAGTAGGAAGAATCATGGATGCGTACTTGGCTGAGATCGCATGGGATCCATACCTGACTCTACAGAAGTTTAGAGCCATTATAGAGAGGTTACCTGATTATGCACGTACGTAACCCTTTCAAATATATACACGTTTGATTATTCATTATTCCAATCCAAATTTTATATGTTTTGTTTAAAATGATGGCTTGAGGTTATTTTGTTACGAGTGTATGTATTTGATCTGCATGAACCTTTGCAAATAAGCATTGAGCAATAGATGGCTCCTAAACTTTCACATAGCTGATTTTGGCAAACACATGCTCTTTCAAGTTTGCAAATAATATTTAGTTTTATAGTTTTTTATAAACCCATGTGAGCTATATGGACCTCCATGTCAAAGCTTTATGGAAATGGACCACTCATTAAAAATTATAAAGATATGAGTTCACTATGATAATCCATGTCAGAAATCTGTTTGGAAAGACATTTAAAATTAAATAGCCTTTAAATATTTTTACTTAGTTTGACATCCATATTCAACCCCACGTACAGTTTTTCATGTAGCTAGAAACACTTAAATCATTGTTCCCATTTAAGTTCTTTAATATTTATTACGGTGCATATTGAAAAAAACGTGTTCTACCTTTCCTACATTAGTTGGAGAAGTTTGTCTGAAATCAGTCTTTCCATATATCTATATACAATATATTTTTATTGCGTATATTATGTTTTTAAAATTTATCATTTTGTTATCATAAGACCCGTATCAAGACCATATATTGTATTTCTATTATATATGCACACGATCTAAATGTATAAGTTATATGATGCTTGGAGAAGTGTCTATACTTTTAATATAGTAAAAGATTTGTGGCAAACCTTACATAAACGACCATCCTAAATTGGAAAAACTTAAATATACGACTCATAAATATCATTTACTATGATGTACCTATATAATACCATACAATACAGAGTCAAAGATTATTACTTTCCTCACTCTTAAAACATCAACAACATCTATAATTTTTAGCCCTCCTCATTGGTTTCTTTCACCCGTGTTTCTACTTTGAAACCATTCAAATCTCTTAGGAAGGTCAATGTCAAGATCATTCGTTTTGGGAGCAGTATTCATATGTCGGCGGACTAACAATTGAGAGGGTCTTCGTCGACGTTAACATGAATAAATAATGTGTACATATGATTAAAAAAAATTATTTCCATGTTTAATTTATTATCATCTAACGATTTTCTTATCTCATTTCAACAGGGAGTGAAGATTCATGCAAAAGTTAAAAAATATTTGGTCGATCAGTCTAATCCTGAAATAGACTAAATGGTTGTTCTAAAATTTCATAACCGTCCTAAACAGACTAAATGGCTGTTCTGAAATTTTATTTAATATTGAAATTTCTAAAGTACATTACTTCAAATCAATGTAATTTTAACTGTGTTCTATTTATTTATTTTAAATTATCTGGAGTATTTTGTATAACTAATAGGTTCAATTGTAATGTCGTATATACATGTTGTACTAAGCACAACAAATTGATGTCACGGCTGGAGGGTTGGAGATTATTGAATTAGGATATTTTACAAGATTGTGTTACAAGATATATATATATAAGCATCATTTTAAAATTTATGTTTTATATGTTATTGAAGTATTGAATCTGTTTTACTAAATTTATACTTAAGAGGTTATTTAATAATGTGTTTTCTCTTCTTCTTCTTCTTCTTCTTCTTCTTCTTCTTCTTCTTCTTCTTCTTCTTCTTCTTCTTCTTCTTCTTCTTCTTCTTCTTTCCCAAACTCCGAAGATACTCTGAGTTCTAAGAAAGAAAAGACAAAACAGAAAGCATCAGTAAATACTTAGGATAAAGTCTAGAATTACAGACGACAAAGGCCTGAGAACAGGCAAACTTGATCGTCTGCAACAACACATCACTGGAATATAGTTTGATAGCCAATTTTTACCAGCAAAAGCTGCAGGTTCAGCAACTTCCCTTCCTCGAATTCATGTTCTTGAAGAGGAATCTTTGATGGCTGTAATATTTCAATCAAAAATAGATTCTTCACTCAGTTATAGTCCGCCCAACATTGTCATAAACGTTCTTTTTGATGAAACAATTACCTTGTGATAACGTATAATCTGTGACTCCTATGGATTTAAGACAAACAGATTTTTCACTCAGTTATAGCCCGCCCAACATTGTCATAAACGTTCTACCTGATGAAACAATTGCCTTGTGATAATGTATAATATGTGACTCCTATGGATTTATAGAACAAGCAAAACCTTCCATCTATCTACCTCTCCATGAGCTGTTCTACCCAAATGGACCAAAGAAGCCGTCTATGTTTTTAGGCTGCTGTAAATTTCTCCTCTTCTCAGGTCATATCTAACCTGTTTTGATTCCTTTTGACGAAAACATCAAGTTTGCCTGTTATCAGGTTTGACAGAAGAATTCCTTTGGTACGATTTATCTACGTAATGTTTAAAAATGATTTTAACAAAATGTGTCTGATCATAACTATTCACCATTGTATAAGTCATTGTTGGTGTCAGTGGCGGAGCTAGGAAAAAAGTTCAGTAGGATTAAAATTTTATGTACATAAAATTGGCTACTTATTAGGGGGGTCAAACTACTGAAATTCAACAATTAATCAATAAATATTACAATTTCATGCCTAAATTAGCTTAAATTTCAAAATTGGTTGTAGCTTAAATTTCAAAATTGATGTGGGCCAACCGATCCACATGCTTTCTCTCTACCTCCGCCACTGATTGGTGTTATCTAGATTTTATTTTATCTGCATGCGTTTAGAAAATATTTTTTTTTTAACTTTATCTTGATTTGATTTGCATGTGTTTAGAAATTATAATATGAAACGATTACTTCGACATCAATATTATCTAAAATTTATATAACATGAAACACAACAAATAATAATATTTTTCGGTTTATAACCCAAAAAGCAAAAGTCTAAAGCAATTTAACCGAACAAACCAAAATAAATATGGATTAGAATGATAGTTGTATGTTGATCAAAAAAAAAATGAATGATAGTTGTATTTTAGGAGATTAAAAACCGAAAAATTTAACCCGAAACTGAACCAAGATCCAGATTGAACAGACCTAATGTCTTCTTAAATCGAAAAAACTCAACCTAACTCAACCGAACCGATATCCAGACTGGCAAATCTAATGTCTACTTATCTAAAAAAGTAACGAAATTAATAATCTAATCCCGCGCAAGGCGCGGGTTACTACCTAGTAGTATAGATAATTATGGATAATATTGAAGTAAATCTGTTGAAACTATTTTACAGAATATCTAATTTTTTTTAAAAATAGATATGTTGATATCTTTAATCTCAACCAGGATTTAGAGGCTTTTGACTTTGTGTTAATCTATCTTATTATATAAAGCTCGGTTCTTTAAAGTTGTTAATTAACATGATCGTGACACATGTGAATTATTATTATTATTATTTTTTTCGGCTCCCATCTGTTGAGATCAAGTGATAGTCGAGTCTGAGGCTTTCCGAAGAGATGCCCTGTCCGGCTGGGTCTGATCTACATGGGAAAAAAGATTACCGCTATTTCTTGCCTCTTTAGCGAGAGAATCCGCTCGCAGATTCCTAGTCATGGGTATGCGGGAGATGCTGAAATCTGAGAAACCGTCTTTTAGAAGACGGAAAGATACTAGCTCAGAGGCAAAGGCCCGCCAATCAGCATGGCTATCTAACATGTCCACCAAGTCCGAACAATCCGTTTCTATGTGGATCGCGGTACAATGGAACTCTCTTAGGCAAGACATCTCCCAAATGAGTCCCTCCATTTTGTATTGAGGGCTGATAGGCTCTTCCGACATCCTTGTAGTCCAAATCTCTCGACTCCCATTTGATCCTTGTATATTTTAAGATTGTGACATGTGTTAATCAATCTCATAATTAAAAATATACATACTAAGATATCAACAAAACATAATTTTATAAAAAATTAACTATAAATATTATTCAATACTTATTTTCCTTCTTTAAATCCTAATGAAAAGATAATTGCTAAATATTATTTGATACTAATTTTCCTTCAAATATTGTGACATGTGTTTAAATATATAATGATTAAATATATATATAATAATATTATAAAATTGAATTTTGAAAAAAAAACTACTTAAAAGAATTATTTAATGGTAAAAACAATTAAAATAAATATTTAGTAATAATTGTTTTAGAAATTTTCCTTTTTCAAAATCCTAAAAATAGATTTGAAAATGATTTATTTAATATAATTGTTTTTCTAAAATTTTAATGAAAATATATTTAAAAATGTGATCTTTGTTAAACTATCTCATAATCAAAAATATATATACTAAAATAATAAAAAAATGTTTTGTCTTTTAAAATTAATATTATTTAATGGTCTTATTATTATTATTATTTTTTATAAAAAGCTTGGTTCTTCAAAGTTGCTAATTAACATGATAGTGATAATGTCAGTTATATATTTGAAAATGTGATATGCATTAAACTATCTCATAATCAAAAATATATATATATATTCAAAATAATAAAAATGATTTTCGTAAGAATTAATTATTAATATTACTTAATACTCTTATTATTATTATTTATTATAATGTTTATTTTAAAAGTGTCTAACCATAGAGAATTATAAAAGATAAATTTTAAATTCTAAGAAAAAACTTTAAACAAAAATAAATTGTAAAATCCTATAAGTACAATAAATTATTTAATAAAAAACATCAAGAAAAACTAACTTTCCTTATAAGTAACTACCTTTCCTTTTTTAATAGATAATTGTATGTTAACAATTTATGACAAAAATAGCTACAAATATTTCACATCTATATTTAGGTTTAAGCTTCCACATATTATTTTTATAAAACACAATAATATTTACATGAAAAGTATTACCCGAGTAATTTATTTTAATTTCTTCATACAACTCAATTTTTTACTATCCTTATAACATCTTATGATGCTAACATAATTTTTAATTTTGATGTTGTTCTCGTACATGAGTATATGTGTGAATATGTGTATGCATGTATAACACAAAATATATAATAAACATATACTTTCTATTAAATTTTTTTTTAAAACTTAAATAAAATATTAAGGATCTTATTTTCTATTAAAAATAAAATATTTGTATAAAAATCTAAAAGAAAAACTAATTATAAAATAATTAATTTTCTTTTTAAAAGTCTAATTAAAATAAAATGTAAAAATAAACTTATTTTTCTTATAATTAACTAACTTTACTTTTTAATAATTTTGTCCTAAAAAATATAAACCAAAATTAACTCCAAAAAACTAAATAATATTTTAATAATTCTAGTTTATTATTTTAATGATTTTTGTTTTATGTTTTAATTTAATAAAAAATATAAAAGAAATATTTTATAGTTGTAAGATTAAAAATAAACATGAAAATTTTCCATAACTATTTGATCGAAATTTTATTTTTCTAAATCCTAGACAAAATGTAAAAAAAGATTATGTAATATTAATTTCCTTTTATTAAATCCAAAAAAATGTATAAGAATATTTGATAGTTTTTTTGTCTTTTTTAAAAATCCTAAACAAAACAAATTTGTATCATATTTTTAATTCCTGACCTAAAGAGAATTGTAAAACTTTATTTTATAATATTTTTCAAATATTATTTGATGATGAACATAATATTAAAAATTCTTTAATTAACAAAAAAATATAAAATTAGTACTAATACGAATTTGAAAATTATATATTAATAACTAAAAATAATTATTTCATGGTAATTTTTACTTTCCTGAAATTCTAAAGAGAAGATAATCGTAATAGGTTATATGACAGTGATTTTCCTTTTCTAAAATCTTCAACGAAATTGTAAAAGAGTATTTAATATTATTTTTATTTTATTTTATTGTAAATAAAAAAGAGATTTAAAAAATAGAATGTTTTCCTTTTTTAAAAAATCCTAGCAAAATTAAATTTTAAAGACTTAATTAATAAAACATTAAATTAGTACATAAAAACATGTATAATGTTGTCATTGACTCGATTGGTGTATTTGACTTTCATTTCTTTTTACTTTTCATTCAATTTTTTTTATTTCAGGTTGTGTTCAGTTTAAACGTTTAGGTATAGTATTTTCTCTAATCCTATGTAAAAAATATAAAATATAAGAAATATAAATATTATTCTAATTATATCATTAGAATAAGTAAATATAAAATATAAGAAAAATAAAAAATAGGTAAATATAAAATATAAGAATTAGACAAACTAAATTAAACATATATCATGAAAATGTATATTAAAAAATAATAAGTAAATATAAAATAAAAAAAATAGAAATATTACATTAAACATCTATAGTAATATTACAATTTGATATAAAAGAAAAAACAATTAGAATAAGTAAATATACAATTTAAGGTTTTTTGCAGAATTGACCTACAACTTAAAGTTAAACACAAAACTAACCTCCATTTTTTTTGGAAATTGGTTTTGCCCTATTCACCCCACAAGTTCATATAATTCACAAAAATGCCATCAACTTTTTTTTTTTTTTACGAAATGACATTTTTACTCTCTCACCCTCATCATCTTCAAGTAATTACAAGATTGCAATTGTCATCAATATCCTAACCACCATGAACAACCAATCTGAAGCTCTTAATGCTCCCAAAATCGAGTTACCCTTCTTCTTTTTTCATTCTTATGAACTAAACACAACATATCTCTCACTTTCTATCCACATTGAGCTAAAAAAACCCAAGATTTTGGTTTTACATTTTTTATGGTTCATAAAGTCATAGAAGCTAACGATTATGGGTGGATCACTTTCGTTTGAGATTCTGTGTGCTTGGAGAAACCTTATGTGTGCTAAGGAAGTTATCTCACCAATTTAAGGTATGAAATCGAATTTTTTTCCAGATCTGTTCGTCAGACGACTTACATGGAAAGTCGTCTGGCAGTAGACGACTTACCTGGAAGTCGTCTGGTCAACGCAGAGGTTATTTTTGCAATTGACTTTGAAATATATTTTTTGAGACGACTTAAAGTTAAGTCGTCTGATTTTGTTTGGTTACAAATAAATCTCCAAAGAACCTAGACGACTTACATTTCAGTGGTCATATGTTAGTTTTGCATTTGACTGGATTATTTCAGAAGTTTGACTTTCCCGGACGACTTACATTTCAGTCGTCTGGTGAAAATTGAAATATCAATATTTTATTAACGACTTACAATTAAGTCGCTATAGGTTAGTTTTGCAATTGAAAAAAAAACTTCAATATTTAGTTATACCCAAATGATTTTATTCCGAGATTCTGGTCAAACCTTGTAAATCCTGGACGACTTACAAGTAAGTCGTCTGACGGACGACTGAATTGTAAGTCGTCTATATATAATTAACTATTGAAGTTTTTTTTTTCAATTGCAAAACTAACCTATGACGACTTAATTGTAAGTCGTATAGTTTTAAAAAAATATTGATATTTTAATTTTCACGAGACGACTGAAATGTAAGTCGTCCAAGAAAATCAAACTTCTGAAATAATCCAGTCAAATGCAAAACTAACCTATGACGACTGAAATGTAAGTCGTCTAGCTTTTGTGGAGTTTTTTTTTAACCAAACAAAAGTAGACGACTTATTTTTCAGTCGTCTCAAATAACAGATTTCAAAGTCAATTGCAAAAATAACCTCTGCGTTGACCAGACGACTTATATTTTAGTCATTTGGAATACTTAAATTGAAGTCGTCCGCGTCGACCTAAATGGACGACTCTCTGGAAGTCTACTAGATGACCTCCGTAGATGTCGTCTGTGTCATTGTTTAATAAACTTGCATTTTCTCTAAAACTATAAAGACTTTTTAACATTTTCTTGTTAATTCATGTTTATTAATGAATATTTGGGCTACTGAATGAAATTTATAACTTAATTGGTGATATTTATGAGGTTACCAACATTCACGTAATTAAAGTTTCTAACTGAATAACTTGTTAGTTTTTAAGTCTTCTACGTTAGTTTTTAAATAACTTGTATTTTTAAGAGTGATAAGTAACTTCAAGATATATAAAACTCATATTTACAAAATATGTTCTCTTCTTTAGTTTTACTAAATTTGACTAAGTTTTTCAATGCAAACTTATAAGAAATATGATATGCTTTGACTAGTTACTATTGTTTGTTTCCATCTCTTAAGTATTATTGTTATAGACAATAATGATGATTAATGTTATGTGTTGGAAGAAGGGTTAAAATGCTTCTTAAAATGTTGTATCAATATAAATCTACCAACATTCTTGTTTATTAAGATAAGAAAAAGGCATTGGAGTTTATTATTGCATATGAGAGATCCAAAGATAAGAAAAAAGCTACTGAAGTCTATTATTTCATTGATGTGTAAATGTGTAAACACATTGTTAGCACATATATTATATTTTGGGAAACATTATTACTGATTTTACAAAAAAAATCACAACTAAAAGAGTAGACATGCAATTCACAAAACAGACCACAAACAAAACTATTATAGATCATTCCTCTACAAAGACAAGCTTGGACTCCAATTGATATGGAAGAAGACTTTGTCAGAAGACTTCCAGGAAATCTATACGACTTTTAGGAAGTCCAGACGACTTCCAGACGACTTTCAGGAAGTCTAGACGACTTTCAGGAAGTTTAGACGACTTTCAGGAAGTTTAGACGACTTTCAGGAAGTCCAGACGACTTTCAGGAAGTCCAGACGACTGAAGTGGAAGTAGTCTGGAAGACTTCCTGGAGAAGTCGTCTAGTGCATTATATTTTAGACGACTAACAGGTAAGTCATCCCATAAGTCTTCCAGATCTGAAAAACCTGCATATCAAATCCTGATCTGAAAAAACCTGCATATCCAAAAACGTTCAAATGGCTTAAAAACAGAAAAAATGAGTGGAAGATTAGATAAATCTACCTTTATAGAACACACAAAATATATATTTAAAATTAATAGATCTACCTTTAAATGAGTGGAAGATGAGTAGCATCTGATTAAAAACCTGCAAAAAAGATAGATTAGTAAGAAAGACATGAGACAAAACTGAAAAATTCATATAAAGTTTGGTGTTTTTAAGTCAAAGAGATTAGAGTGGGTTTGGAGAGTTTTAGTTTGGGAAAAAGTAAGAACTTTATACAACAAGAAGTTACCAAATGAAGAAAAATCAGACATAAAAACTTACCTAAACCCTCAGATCTATTATGAAAGGGAGACTTCGTCAGAAGACTTCCATGAAGTCCATACGACTTCATGGAAGTCATCTGGACTTCAAATCCGGATCTGAAAAACCTGCATATCCAAAAACATTGAAATGGCTTAAAAATAGAGAAAATGAGTGGAAGATTAGATAAATCTACCTTTATAGAACATACAAAAATACATATATAAAATTAATAGATATACCTTTAAATTAGTGGAAGATGAGTACCATCTGATTAAAAACCTGCAAAAGAGATAGATTAGTAAGAAATACATGAGACAAAACTGAAAAATTCATATAAAGTTTGGTGTTTTCAAGTCAAAAAGATTAGAGAGAGGTTGAAGAGTTTTAGAATGATGAACATTAAATTTTTGTTGCAGCCATTTGAGAGGAGGAGAGAGAATGTGTAAATTTTTCTTTATATAGGGAGAAAAAAAAATCTAATTAGGTTAAATATTTTTGATTCAGACGACTTCCTAGACGACTTACTTGTAAGTCGTCCAAAAGAGTTTAATATTTTTAGCGGGAAATTAAAATAGTTTTAGCGGAAAACTAAAATAGAAGACTTTCCAGACGCCTTACAAGTAAGTCGTCTGGTTTCAATTATTTAAGCGGGAAAATAATTTTTTTTTAAATTTTAGGCGGGAATATTTGGACGACTTACATGTAAGTCGTCTGTTTTAATTTCTTCACCAGACGACTGAAATGTAAGTCGTCTAAACCCTAAACATAACCCCTAAACTTAATTAACTAACTAAACACTTCATAAAATCAAATTAAATTTCAAAAGTGTTTACTATACACAAAAATAAACACGTATAGGTAAAAAATTAATTTTTTCAAAAAAACATTCAAGCTTTCCAAAATCTAACCCTAAGAATACATACAATACTACAACATTTGTTGCCAAACCCTAGACCAAAGAATACCATGATTCACTACCTACACTCATCTATGTTGAAAACAATTCAATTTTGTTATATTTTAATTTATATCACTTAAAACTTTTTATAATTACATGATTTTAATTTTTCGCTTATCAAAATATTTTTTAAAAAATTTATAAATTATTTTTAAGATCAGCTACACCAGAAAACTTACTTTGAAGTTGCCCAGACGACTTCCAACATCTCAGACGACTTACTAGGGCTATATTCGTAAAAATAATTTCTGTTTTTTTGTTTGTTCACAAGGGGCTGGACTGTAATTTCACAAGACTTTTAGGTTAAATTTACATTTGACTCAAGTTTGGGTATAGGTTTGGGATTAAAGTCAAGTTGTGGATTAGTTTTGGCAAATTTCCCTAAAATTTAAGAGAAAAATAAATAAGGACTTTTTGCAAAATTGACCTACAACTTAAAGTCAAACACAAAACTAACCTCCCTTTTTTTTGAAAATTAGTTTTGCCCTATTCACCCCACAAGTTCATATAATTTACGAAAATGCCATCAATTTTTTTTTTTTTTCGAAAATGACATCTTTACTCTCTCACCCTCATCATCTTCAAGTAATTACAAGATTGCCATTGTCATCAATACCACAACCACCATAAACAGCCAATTTGAAGCTCTTAATGCTCCCAAAATCGATTTACCCTTCTTCTTTTTCCATTCTTGTGAACTAAACACAACATATCTCTCACTTTCTCTCCACAATGAGCTAAAAAAACTCAAGATTTTGATTCTAAAAATTTTATGGTTCATAGAGTCATAGAAGCTAACGATTCTGGGTGGGTGACTTTCGTTTGTGATTCTGTGTGCTTGGAGAAGCCTTATGTATGCTAAGGAACTTATCTCACCAATTTAAGGTATGACATCGAGTTTTTTTCCAGATCTGTTTGTTAGACGACTTACTTGGGAAGTTGTCTGGCTGTAGACGACTTACCTGGAAGTCGTCTGGCTGTAGACGACTTACCTGGAAGTCGTCTGGTCAACGCAGAAGTTATTTTTGCAATTGACTTTGAAATCTGTAACCTAAGACGACTGAAAGTTAAGTCGTCTACTATTGTTTGGTTTCAAAAAAATTTCCAAAGAACCTAGACGACTTACATTTCAGTCGTCATAGGTTATTTTGCATTTGACTGGATAATTTCAGAAGTTTGACTTCCCCAGACGACTTACATTTCAGTAGTCTGTCGAAAATTAAAATAATAATATTTTTTAAAAGTAAACGACTTACAATTAAGTAGTCATAGGTTAGTTTTGCTATTGAAAAAAAAAACTTCAAGATGTAATTATACACAGACGACTTATAATTCAGTCGTCCACCTGACGACTTACTTGTAAGTCGTCCACCAGACGACTTACTTGTAAGTCGTCCAGGATATTTTTCCGAGATTCTGGTCAAACCTCGTAAATCATGGACGACTTACATTTCAGTCGTCTCGTGGACGACTGAATTATAAGTCGTCTGTATATAATTAAATGGTGAAGTTTTTTTTTTCAATTGCAAAACTAACCTATGACGACTTAACTGTAAGTCGTCTACTTTTAAAAAAATATTATTATTTTAATTTTTACTAGACGACTGAAATGTAAGTCGTCCAGAAAAGTCAAACTTCTGAAATAATCCAGTCAAATGCAAAACTAACCTATGACGACTGAAATGTAAGTCGTCTAGCTTTTTTGGAGTTTTTTAACCAAAAAATAGTAGACGATTTATTTTTCAGTCGTCCGAAATAACAGATTTCAAATTCAATTGCAAAAATAACCTCTGCGTTGACCAGACGACGTATAGTTTAGTCGTCTGGACAACTTAGATTGAAGTCGTCCGCGTCTTCTCTGCTAGTTTTTAAGTCTTCTACGTTCGTTTTTGAATAACTTGTATTTTTAAGAGTTATAAGTGATATTACGTGTATACGCACACCAAATAACCTAATGTGCACACTACCACAATCGAATGGTATGTCGATGTAGCACTTTAGGATCGAATCCACAAAGACCAACTATTACACTTTATCTTTATGGGATCAATATCAAGCTAAAACAATATGGGGGTTTTAAAGTTGAGGAATCGTAACAAGCAAGTAATAGATTGAATTAAAGTTTTCAGATGATTAAAAATGCTAGCCTAGGGTGGTTTGATCGGGTGTTAAACAAGTGTGAGCCAAACAATTATTCAAGTTTAATTAAGAGCAAGTCTAGAACTCGGATCACTCAAGTAGAACAGCCCATTGTCGTGGAACTGCCCCCTATGCTGATCGATCTTGATACCTAAACTCTCGTTTGGATCAAGATGCGACAGCAAGCAATAGAGATCAAGTCCGATAGGTTCACCAAACACCCTAATATCTACTTTCGCTGATTAGGGATGCTAAGCTCATTCATAACAGATCTAGCAACCTATTACACGGTTAATGAACAGGTTAAACCTAGGATCTAACATTAAGCGGCCAGATTAATGCAAGCATTAAGAACAGTTATGAATGAAGACAGTCAATGGTTTCACTTATCTATGTTTAACTCACGGATCTAACACCCGAACACCCTAGACTAAGCAAGTTGACTACTCAGCCATGAACATAGAAAACACAGAGATCAATTCTGAATAAGACTTCATGTAAATAAAAGAGATAGAAAGAGGGTTCAGGATAATCTTCTCTATGGTGAGAGAGATGGAGCCTTCTCCCTTTACAATCCAAAAGCACAAAAGTCTCCAATGGTTTTTCTTCTGTCTAGAATAGCGTAGAATGATAAAGAGAAACAGAAAATATGATATATCAAAGCCACAGGCGGCTGGGAGAGAAAATAGGGATAATTAGGGCAAATCCCGTAATGATTGTAGTTTCCTAAAAAATCTCTGCCGCTGGAACACTCACTCGGAACAGTTACTCGGGTTGCTCCGCTATCCGGAACAGTCATCAAGACTGTTCTGCGTGAAAACCACCAAATTGCATTGTTTTCTGCCTCTTTTGTTCCAGCTGATCCATCTCCCATCCAATGCAACTCCAGACCTGTAATGACTCCAAAAGGACTAGGAAGACTCGATAAAGACTTGAAAACCAATTTAAAAGCATATATACAAGATGTATAAAACACCATATATCAATTCCCCCAGACTTAGATCCTTGTTTGTCCTCAAACAATGTCAAGTATCAAGAACAGGGAGAAAGGTTTGAAAGTGTGGGAACTCTCCTATTCTCAGCAACCATACTTTAACCACGAATCTCTGAACCATACAAGCAGTAAAACTAGGACAACACACCCTTACCGGAACCCCACTGACTGCTGTTCAAAAATCGGCTCCATACTCTTCATCTCAAACCTGAAAAAGCAACACTATCGAGACAGAACTCCCTACATTCATTTAAGAGTAGCGTGAGCTTCTCATCACAGGCATCATTCAGGGTAGACGGTCTAGGTGTGGAACAGGCTATTTAATGGTGGAGTTAAGAGTGTTTAGGGGCTACCATTTCATTGAAGAGGATGCAGGATATCACACAAAATGGCAAGAGAGGATAGATCCATTGATGTCCACAGCCTCTACTCGTTTTTGCTCTATCTGGTGCGACTGTTCTGATGACGGAACAGGCAACTGATTGTTCTGCTTTCCACTTTCCTCTACACACTCTTCAATACTTGGTACCAACTTCTTGCTCGACCTTTCTAGTGGCTCCATGTTTCTTTTCTTTCTTCCCCTTCTCCATCACATTAATCTCGTTTTTTTTTTCTTATTCTTTTTTTTTAAGACTGATATGGTGATGTGACGAAGAAGGAGGTAATACATGATCGTTCTGAGTGCCACTGGTGGTTCTGATTTCACGACCTTTCTGGTTCTCCACCCCTGCTCTTGCGCAGTTCATTGGTTATGTAGCGGTTGCTCCCTTAATCTGCTTGTTCTCCCTTCTGACATAATTTTTGCAGCAGTAACGAGTAGGAGGCTGCGTTGATCATTTCCTCTCCAACCTTTTTGCACATATCTGCACATATGACACTGAAAAACAAATGCATGAAGGTGGAATAAAGGCTAAGGTGCAGGGTGGGAACTAGCTAAAGATGAGCTAGCCACTCAGGATCAGAAAGATGGATAAAAAGGATAAAAAGTCCTGAGTGTGTTCTCGTTTCCCTGATCTAATGCTCATAACAAGAAGAATTTCAGTTAAGATTAGGTTCAAGTAAGGTGGAGTTAAGTCTACCCAGTGTAACCTGATCGGCTGAGAACTTCTGGAGAATCAAGTGAGATATGTCAGGTTGTTCCAGGTCCACATGTGTGTCTTTCACCACTGCTAAGGTCACTGAATAAGATAACTAACGCACGAGGTGGTTAGTGATCAACACGGAATAAGGTCCTAATTCCCACAAATTTTTGACTGACTCAATAAAAACTGACTCAAATTGACCCAAAAGAAAAACAAAAGAAAGAAACGAGTTAGTAAACGATGAAAACCCTCCCTCAGACTTACTTCACAACGTCCCTGGTGTGAAAATAAATCAGAGAGAAGGTGAAATCAAGAATAAACAATTTTTTTTTGTTCGAGATACTTACCTGGCGCGGAGCAGCCTGACAGAGCAAGACGCGGTTGCTCCAACAAAGGATGCTCTGGAATGAGAGCAGCCAGCTGCTTGCTCCAGTCAAGGGTCTCGGATTTTCTGATTTATGACCTGAGACTCAACAAACTAAAAACAAAAATAAGTGAAAAAGAAAATCCCAATGTTAATGACACTCACCAGTGGGTTGCCTCCCACCAAGCGCTTGGTTTAAGTCTCTAGCTTGACTTGGTGACTGGGATCAGTCGGATTGAGCAGGAGGGCCTGTTCCAAAACAAGCTCCACAATCAGACATGTTCAGCTTCAGAACTCTGCTCAGCAACCCTTTCACAGCAGCGTCTCCTTTCTCCTTCAGCTCATGTGTGAGAATGGCTCTGACTTTAGAGAACGGTTTGGAGGTACCCTTGCACTTTACCTCATACTCAATGGAGTTCTCATCACACTTGAGAGGTATCAAAGTCATTGTAGGATCTCCCTTGACCCTTTTCTTCTGGACTTTTGTTTCACCCTTGAATTCCCTCTGAATTTAGTAGGATCAGTGCTAGGATCTTCATCAGAAAACAGCCTGCTCTCACCCTTATCACCATGCTCTTTCTCTGGAACAACCTTCAGCTTTTCTACATCAAACACTGAGATGCAAGAGGCGTGTGATGAGGAAGATCTGGTGGGTACAGCCTTGTAGAAAACTTTCTTGTTGATGTTGGAGAAGCAGACTCTCTTGTTGGGCATATCGATGGTTGCTCCAACAGTAGCCATGAATGTCCTTCCAAATATCAAAGGCATCTCATGATCCTTGTTCATCTCAACAACTTGAAACTCAGCAGGAACAATGCATTCCCCTACTTGAACATTAAGGCTGCGGATGGTTCCATATGGGACTGCTCTGGAAGAGTTTGCAAAAGTCAGGGCCAGCTGAGAACGCTCAACATTAGCAATACCCAAATCGTCTACAATAGCCTTTGAGATGAGATTCACACAAGAACCAGAGTCACAAAGAGCGTCCTTGAAGGTTGTTCCTGCGATGGAACATGGGAAAACAAACTTTCCAGGATCATCAACCTTAGGCAATACCTTCAGTGCTGGTGTAGACAGTGCTTTGGTATAGAGGACCTTGATCTCCTCTTGAGTCTCTCTACAATGTTTAAAGAACTGGAGCAATGGACGAATCTGCAGAGCATCTTCGAATGCAAGTTCTTTAGGAAGCCTTCTCACCATCTTGCTAAAACCTATCAGCTGCTCTTCACTAATGGGATCCATCAGATGTCTAGGTGGAATTGGATAGGGAACTTTGGGAACATAGACTCGAGATGGTGGAGTCTCAGCAGGTTCGCTAGGAGCAATCACTCCAGAGCTAGCAGACTGCTCTGTGTTCTCTTCTGCGACTAGAATAGTCTCAGCAAACGGCTGCTCTACCGGATTACAGTGCTCAGTCCTAAGATTTTTATCAGTTCTTCCAGGGAGCGTCTCTTGTTGCCTCTTGACACTCTCAGCTGTTTGAGCAAGCTGAACATCGATCTTTCTTATATGGATCGCAAGATTGTCATACTTGTTATTCAACTCAGTGAACATGTTGCCCATCCTGGTATCCATTTCTATGGTTACCTGATTCAACGCCTTGGCCTGAACCTGCTGACCCTGCAACAATTGTTGCATCATCATACCCAGACCCTTCAGCTCATCTGGTTGACTGTTCCCGTTAGCTGGAACAGCTTGCTGATTGCTCTGCGATTGTCGCTTGTTCTGGTTCTGAATATGCCCAGCCGTAGCTTGCTCCATGCTGAAGACGTGCCCTTGGTTGTTTTTCAGTAGCTGATCAACCTTGGGAGTCAGCTCATCTATTTTCTGGGCGTCAGAACTGTTCCCTTTCATGGAGCAATCACTCTCCTCTTTCTTATTAGCTGAGCTAGCAGCCATGTTCTCAATCAGCTTAAATGCTCCAGCAGTGGTTTGAGTCATGAAATCTCCATTGCTCGCATAGTTTAGAGCACCTTGGTATTTCCAGTCCATTCCATCATAGAAAATGTCCAGGAGATAATCATCATCAAATCCATGGTGAGGACATTCTCTGCGATAGTCATTAAAGCGCTCCCATGCGTCGCAGAAAGGCTCATCAGTGAGCTGTTTGAAGGAAGTGATCTTGTTCCTCAATGCAGCTGTTCTCGCCTTAGAGTAGAAATAACTGAGGAACGCTGATCGGACCTGTTCCCATGAAGTGAGAGAGCCGGTAGGGAGAGAGTTCAACCATCGTGCAGCTTTTCCATCAAGAGAGAATGGGAATAACATGCACCTGATGTAATCTGGTGGAACACCATTAGCGCGAGTGAAACTACAGACTTTTTCGAAGCTCTCAATATGCTCCATTGGAATTTCTGTAGAGAGACCAGAGAACATTTTTCTCTGTACTAGACCGATCAAAGCAGGCTTGATCTCGAAGTCCTGCCTGGTACAGGGTGGAGGAACAATGGCAGAGCGCGTAGTAGGGATGTTGCAAGGAAGGTTTCTCTGCCCGATTGGAACAGTCTGCACCTGTTGTTCCTGCCGCGCAAGAGCAGCCTGTTCAGCAGCATCCTGCTGAGCTTGGATGGTCTGCTGCATTTGTTGCATCTGCTGCTGCATGAGTGCCATAGCCGCAGCGAGATCATCCTGATTGGCGTGATCATCCACAGTGGTGTCAGTTTGCCTTGGATGTTGACGATTTGTTCTTTCTAACCTTGCTAGCTCCTGGTTGGTAAATGTAACTAACTCTCCTTGTGCGTTTCTCCGAGTATGTCTACTGGTCATGCACCTGGAAAATTAGCTGCAACAAAAAGGATAAAGCAAGTTAGAGGTCTTAGACTAAATAAATAACCGAAAAATAAAGGTAAAAAGATGGTCCCCGGCAACGGCGCCAATTTGATATTACGTGTATACGCACACCAAATAACCTAATGTGCACACTACCACAATCGAATGGTATGTCGATGTAGCACTTTAGGATCGAATCCACAGAGACCAACTATTACACTTTATCTTTATGGGATCAATATCAAGCTAAAACAATATGGGGGTTTTAAAGTTGAGGAATCGTAACAAACAAGTAATAGATTGAATTAAAGTTTTCAGATGATTAAAAATGCTAGCCTAGGGTAGTTTGATCGGGTGTTAAACAAGTGTGAGCCAAACAATTATTCAAGTTTAATTAAGAGCAAGTCTAGAACTCGGATCACTCAAGTAGAACAGCCCATTGTCGTGGAACTGCCCCATATGCTGATCGATCTTGATACCTAAACTCTCGTTTGGATCAAGATGCGACAGCAAGCAATAGAGATCAAGTCCGATAGGTTCACCAAACACCCTAATATCTACTTTCGCTGATTAGGGATGCTAGGCTCATTCATAACAGATCTAGCAACCTATTACACGGTTAATGAACAGGTTAAACCTAGGATCTAACATTAAGCGGCCAGATTAATGCAAGCATTAAGAACAGTTATGAATGAAGACAATCAATGGTTTCACTTATCTATGTTTAACTCACGGATCTAACACCCGAACACCCTAGACTAAGCAAATTGACTACTCAGCCATGAACAGAGAAAACATAGAGATCAATTCTGAATAAGACTTCATGTAAATAAAAGAGATAGAAAGAGGGTTCAGGATAATCTTCTCTATGGTGAGAGAGATGGAGCATTCTCCCTTTACAATCCAAAAGCACAAAAGTCTCCAATGGTTTTTCTTCTGTCTAGAATAGCGTAGAATGATAAAGAGAAACAGAAAATATGATATATCAAAGCCACAGGCGGCTGGGAGAGAAAATAGGGATAATTAGGGCAAATCCCGTAATGATTGTAGTTTCCTAAAAAATCTCTGCCGCTGGAACACTCACTCGGAACAGTCACTCGGGTTGCTCCGCTATCCGGAACAGTCATCAAGACTGTTCTGCGTGAAAATCACCAAATTGCATTGTTTCCTGCCTCTTTTGTTCCAGCTGATCCATCTCCCATCCAATGCAACTCCAGACCTGTAATGACTCCAAAAGGACTAGGAAGACTCGATAAAGACTTGAAAACCAATTTAAAAGCATATATACAAGATGTATAAAACACCATATATCAATAAGTAACTTCAAGATATGTAAAACTCATATTTAAAAAATATGTTCTCTCCCTTAGTTTTACTAAATTTGACTAAGTTTTTCAACGCAAACTTATAAAAAATATGATATGCTTTGACTAGTTACTATTGTTTGTTTCCATCTCTTAAGTATTATTGTTATAGACAATAATGATGACTATTGTTATGAGTTGGAAGAAGGGTTAAATGCTTCTTAAAATGT
Source organism: Brassica rapa (assembly GCF_000309985.2). Lineage (NCBI taxonomy): Eukaryota > Viridiplantae > Streptophyta > Magnoliopsida > Brassicales > Brassicaceae > Brassica > Brassica rapa. Next base: position 14,779,590 of record NC_024800.2, read on the forward strand.
TGTATCAATATGAAGCTACCAACATTCTTGTTTATTAAGATGAAAAAAAGGACATTGGAGTTTATTATTGCATATGAGAGATCCAAAGATAAGAAAAAGGCTACTGAAGTCTATTATTTCATTGATTTGTAAATGTGTAAGCACATTGTTAGCACATTTAATACATCTTGGAAAACATTATTACTGATTTTACAAAAAATTCACAACTAAAAGAGTATACATGCAATTCACAAAACATACCACAAACAAAACTATTATAGATCATTCATCTACAAAGACAAGCTTGGATTCCACTTTGAGTAGACAAGACCAAACGACTTTTAAGAAGTCCAGACGACTTCCAGACGACTTCCAGGAAGTTCAGACGACTTTGTCAGAAGACTTTTAGGAAGTTCAGATGACTTCCAGACGACTTTACAGGAAGTCCAGACGACTTTTAGGAAGTCCAGACGACTTCCAGACAACTTCCAAACGACTAACAGATAAGTCGTCCCAGAAGTCTTCCAGATCTGAAAAACCTGCATATTAAATCCAGATATGAAAAACCTGCATATTCAAAAACGTTCAAATGGCTTAAAAACAGGAAAAAAAAATGAGTGGAAGATTAGATAAATCTACCTTTACAGAACACACAAAAATACATATCTAAAAATAATAGATCTACCTTTAAATTAGTGGAAGATGAGTACCATCTAATTAAAAACCTGCAAAAAAATAGATTAGTAAGAAAGACATGAGACAAAATTAAAAAATTCATATAAAGTTTGGTGTTTTCAAGTCAAAGAGATTAGAGTGGGTTTGGAGAGTTTTGGTTTGGGAAAAAAGTAAGAACTTTATACAACAAGAAGTTACCAAATGAAGAAAAATCAGACATAAGAACTTACCAAAACGCTCAGAAAAATCCAGACGACTTCCTAGAAGTCCAGTCGACTTCCTAGAAGTCCAGACGACTTTGTCAGAAGACTTCCAAGAAGTCCAGACGACTTCCAGACGACTAATAGGTAAGTCGTCCCAGAAGTCTTCCAGATCTGAAAAACCTGCATATCAAATCCAGATCTGAAAAACCTGCATATCCAAAAACGTTCAAATGACTTAAAAATAGAGAAAATGGGTGGAAGATTAGATAAATCTACATTTATAGAACACACAAAAATTCATATCTAAAATTAATAGATCTACCTCTAAATTAGTGGAAGATGAGTACCATTTGATTAAAAACCTGCAAAAGAGATAGATTAGTAAGAAATACATGAGACAAAACTGAAAAATTCATATAAAGTTTGGTGTTTTCAAGTCAAAGAGATTAGAGAGAGGTTGGAGAATTTTAGAATGATGAACATTACATTTTTGTTGCAGCCATTTGAGAGGAGGAGAGAGAATGTGTAAATTTTTCTTTATATAGGGAGACAAAAATCCAATTAGGTTAAATATTTTTTTGACTCAATAGACTTCCTGGACGACTTACATTTCAGTCGTCTGGTGAAGAAATTTAAGCAGACGACTTACATGTAAGTCGTCCAGAAGAGTTTAATATTTTTAGCGGGAAATTAAATATTTTTAGCGGGAAACTAAAATAGAAGACTTTCCAGACGACTTACAAGTAAGTCGTCTGGTTTAAATCATTTAAGCGGAAAAATAATTTTTTAAAAAAATTTTAGGCGGGAATATTTGGACGACTTACATGTAAGTCGTCTGTTTTAATTTCTTCACCAGACGACTGAAATGTAAGTCGTCCGAGTAAAATGATCCGGTTAGGTTAAAACGTACATTGGTAAAATATAAGGTTTGATACGATGTGGACGACTGAAATATACGTCGTCCGGGTAATTTATTCAACAGACGACTGAAATATAAGTCGTCCACACCCTAAACATAACCCTAAACTTAATTATCTAATTAAACACTTTATAAAACCAAATCAAACTTGAAAAGTGTTTACTATACACAAAAATAAACAAATATAGGTGAAAACTAATTTTTGAAAAAAACATTTTAGTTTTCCAAAATCTAACCCTAACAATACATACAATACTACAACATATGTTTGCCAAACTCCTAAACCAAAGTATTTCATGATTCTCTACTTCCACTCATCTATTTTCAAAACAAATCAATTTTATCATATCTTAATTTATATCAGTTAAAACTGTTTATAATTACTTGATTATTATTTTTTACGCATCAAAATATTTTTTTTACAAGATTTATAAATTATTTTTAAAATAAACTGGTACCAGACGACTTACACTTCAGTCGTCCAGACGACATCCAACATCTCAGACGACTCAGACGATTTACTGGGGCTATATTCGTAAAAATGGCTTCTGTTTTTTTGTTTGGTCACAAGGGGCTGAGCTGTATTTTCACTAGGCTTTTAGGTTAATTTTACATTTGATTCAAATTTGGGTATAGGTTTGGGATAAAAAAATCAAGTTGTGGGGTAGTTTTGGCAAAAACCCCAATAAATAATAAGTAAATATGCAATTTAAGAAAAAATAAATAATAAGTATATATACAATTTAAGAAAAATAAATAATAAGTAAATATGCAATATAAGAAATGGAAATACTGCATTAAACATCTATATGAAGAATATATAGTTTTATGTTTTTATTATTTTCAAATATTTTTATAAGTAGATATACAATATAAGAAAAACAAGCATACAATATAAGAAATAGAAACATTACAATAAGCATCTATCATAATATTATCACTAGATTTTGAGCCGAGCTTTAAAAGCACGGGATAGTATGCATTATCGTATTCTAATAAAAATTTGTCAAATTCTTTGTTAAGAATGATAAAATGGTAGATCCACCTTATTTAGATCTGTTTCATTTTTGGCGAACACATTTATTTCTTGACCGTTTGAACGTATTTACTTTTAAGTTCTTAATAGTTTTATCCATTTAGATTCATGTAATTGTATTGATCATCTATTTAAACCGGTTTGAGTTAATTTTGAGTGACCAAAATCATTTAGTTTTTAGAAAAATAGATTTGTATTGTATTTTTCTTAAGAAATGTTTAATTCATTTCTAAGAAATTGAAAAAAGTATTTAGATTTTTATTTTGAAAAATAGAAAATTAAATCAATGTAATTCATGTATAAAAAATTTAGTATCTACAGTTGTCATGCTTAGCAGGTTCAAAATAATGTAAATTTAGTTAAAAAACAATAAAATAAAGTTAGTAAGAAATTGATACACGTAGAAAATTTACATCGTGAAAGTGAACCAGCCTCCACATAGATCAAACGAAATCATAATTATTCACAATAACTTCTAACCAAGATTTGAGAATATTAAATAAATTTAAAATTAGATATGATTGTATATATATATATATATATATATATGATATTTATAAAATCGTTTTGTTAAGTATTAAATGATTGAAAGATTGCAATCTTTTCAATTAGCTAAATATTAGGTAATTTAATGTAATACCTACGATTTATAAGAAAACTCATATTTATCATCTTTTTTGTAAATTCATTTATTAAAATTAATTATATTTATGAGTAAAAAAGAAATGAAAGTAGATGTGTTTAAAGGTTATTTCAATTTTAATTCATATAGGTACTTCAATTTTAATAATATAGATAGGAAAACACGTTAAGCTATTTTAATATTTAGGTTTTTAGTATTTTTAGGGAATACCTTGGAGCGTATAAGGATTTTCAAAATTAAAATATTGTTAATATTTTGACTTTTTAAAATGATGAGACAAATTTGGTTACCATAATTTGGAAAATCGTTTTAAATATATTTATATTTTCCAAAACCTATTAAAATAATAATGATTGTTGATATGCCATATATATAGTTTTCCATATATATATAAAATCTGTTACATTTCTTGCCAATTTTAGTTCAAAATTCTAAAAATAAAGAGTAGTATTGTCTTGTAAATATGATAAAAACTCAAGGGCATAATCCAAAATTTTAAAATAGGATCCTGCATTAATAGTATAGATTTGATCAGTGTCAGAGGCACGCTCCAGTTTCCAAACTCCCTCCAGAAAACCTCAAATCCATAAGCTCATCGTGGCTCTTCAGAAAGTGGAGCATGGATATAGTGGAGAAATTCCCTATGTCGCCGGGGCAGAAGGTCTTCCTTCTGGTAGTTACTGACTTCTTCTCAAAATAGGTCGAAGCAGAAGCACTCAGCCGGATAACAGACATTCAGATCCGCAAATTCCTATTGACAAACGTAATCGCTCGATTCGGGTCCCCCAAGAGATCGTCACCGAGAACGGCAATTCACAAGCCACAACTTCAATGAGTTCTTCAAGGACTGAGGCATAAAGCTTACCTTCGCCACACTTTGAGACCTCCAGTCTAACGGACAAGCCGAATCCATGATCAAGACCATGGTCAATATTCTTAAAAAGCGACTGGAAGGTTCTCACGGGAAATGGGCAGAAGAACTGCACGGAGTCCTCTCGGCTTACCGGACCACTCTGAAGACAGCAACGCATGAAACTCCTTACTCGCTAGTCTACGGCTGTGAGGCCATAATACCCACATAGATGCATGTGAGAACAACGGTCTCAAGGTCTACCTCTCAAGAAGATAATGATGAACTGATGATGTTGAGCCTCGACCTACTCCCCGAAAAGAGAGAGGCCGCTCGACTAAGAAACTGGTCGCTACGTAGCGACCGAGCTCTCCCCGAAGCTCGGTGCTACGTAGTGACCGAGCACGTTCACGGCTCGGTCGCTATGTTGCGACCGAGCGCTCACCGAAGCTCGGTCGCTACGTAGCGACCGAGCTCTCCCCGAATCTCAGTCGCTACGTACCGACCGTGCTTTCTTAAAAAATCGATACGACACGAATCCATGCATTCTCGTCTACTCTTTAATGCTATCTCCCGAAGACCATAGCCAACCCATTTCATGTTTCTCATCATTTGAAGTCATCAATCGAACTTTATGATAAAAACCGCGGAAAGTTCATTTTTATCGAAAGAAGCCGTAATAAACGTTTCGAGTCAAACAACGGCCGAAAGAGACCTAAGACGTGACTCGAAACCCACTTACGAGTTCTTAACCAAAAGCCCATAAACCGTTGGACGGTTTATGCTTGGTTCGCAAGGAAAGATAAATGTCAAGTTTCCGCGGATAAATACAAAGTTTTCGAAGATAATTACAAAAATCAGGAAAAACGGAATATCTCTATTTTTAAGCTATGACGGCTTAAGGACAGAAGAGGAAAAAAGCGTAAACCGACCTAGGAGTGATTATATAAGGAGTCCTAGGCGAGAGTCACAGAGACGAGTTTCTAAACTCAGAATTCTCTGCATTTAGAAATTTTAGGCTTTATTCTCGACAAGTTCGGTTTCTATGACTGGCACTCAATTACTAGACAAACTCGTCCAGCCAGTTCGATTTCTTGTCCAGCTCTATCAATTGAACTACCTTCGGCTTGATCCTCGAAAGGGGTACGTAGGCAGCCTTTAACAAGGTTCAGTCCGAAATCAACTAGGTTTGAGCTTTTAGGCCGCTAGAACTAAATAACTCGCTGACAGCCTTTGCGGTCAAAGCTTTTATGTTCTCTTGTAATGATCGCAATGCTCTTACGCGGACTCGAAATAAGATTTACTATTTTCTCTAAGCTCGTTTGTTATCTTTTCATGATTTCCGCATATATTTGGTCACTTGTCGTTGGCTCTCGCAGAGATCCGGGACCTCTGGGAAATTAGGGTTTTCCTAGTTTCCTAATTTAATCGTAAATCTACAGTGCGAATTTCGGTTCCCACAGTTTGGCGCTAGAAGGAGGGGGGGGGTACGGATTACTCTAACTCATAGCCGCAAAACGCTTGATCAAGATAATGTCTGGAAATACGAAAGACAAAATCGCAGTTCGCAACAACGCTGGTAAGAAAACTCCAGCAGCCACTGCGCCTATGGTCAACGCTTACGCAAACGCCACAGTTCTTGAGAAAATCAAAAACATTGCCGCGACTTTTCGCCACAGGAAGTGCAATGAAACGAGCTCGCGATTTCTCTTTCTAAGCACAAAGGAAAACAATAAATCTTATCAAACCTCGTAAGTTTGGCCCATTACCGAACAAAAGAAATTTCAATGCGTAAGGATCTTACTAAAATACGTTTTCCGAAAACTTTTCGGAAGGGTAAAACTTGTTCTCCCAAAAAACCGCAGAAAACCCCTAGTTAAATCGTGGAAACAGGAAGCACAGTAAATTGACCGAGCGTGCACAAGGGTCGGTCGCTACGTAGCGACCGAGCACGCACACAGCTCGGTCGCTACGTAGCAACCGAGCACGCACACAGCTCGGTCCCTACGTATCGACTGAGCATGCACACAGCTCGGTCGCTACGTAGCGACCGAGCACGCACACAGCTCGGTCGCTACGGCTCGGTCGCTACGTAGCGACCGAGCTCAAGCCAACTCTCCACTCGCTACGTTCCGACCTGTAAGGCCTCAGAAAGGTCCTCATTTGCGTTCGCTTTTGAATCCTCATCGAAACGCTTTTCGTTTCGTCTGAATCGGAGTTTCCGTTGAGATTTTACGACGAAAACAAGTAGGACTCTTCTTGGCTTGCTTCTACTCGCTATGTAGCGACCTGTCAGACCTCCACTCGCTACATAGCGACCTGTCAGGCCTCAGAAAGGTCCTCCTTTGCGTTCTATTTTGAATCCTCATTGAAACGCTTTTCGTTTCGTCTCAATCAGAGTTTCCGTTGAGATTTTACGACGAAAATAAGTAGGACTCTTCTTGGTTTACTTCTACTCGCTACATAGCGACCTGTCAGACCTCCCGCTCGCTACATTGCGACCTGTCAGGCCTAAGAAAGCTCCTCCTTTGTGTTCTCTTTTGAATCCCCATCGAAACGCTTTTCGTTTCGTCTCAATCGGAGTTTCCTTTGAGATTTTACGACGAAAACAAGTAAGACTCATTTAAACTCCTTTGCTTGCTCCTACTCGCCCTTACCTCCATCTTTGTGTTCTCCTTCAAATCTCGATCGAAACGTCTCTTGTTTCGTCTCGATTGGAGTTACCATTGAAACTTTGCGATAAAAAAAAACCCGCAAAGACTTGTTTTCTTGCATGGATTCAGAATAATCGTATAAAATGGCAACGGTTAACTTAACACCTTAGCTGCCTCAATTATATGATTACGTTGAACCTTTTTATAAAAATTGACGTTGTATCTAAGGAGAAGAAAACAGTCAAGTTCGGAAGATAAATGTCAAGTTTCAGAGGATAAACACCAATATAAAAAAAGGCGAACATACACGAGAAGAAGAAGGGGAAATGAGCAAGCAAAACTGAGAAGAGACAAAACTGCATCTTCGAGAGAACTAAGGTATTTCCGACTTGAAATTTTTGAAATCAGACTTGGAATTTTCGTAGGAAATTACTAAGAAATAAAAACGCCTTTGAGACTGCCATAGACTTTAGGGAACGTAAAACCTAGGTGGATAGTCTAGCGAACTAAGTCTTAGGTGATTTTTCCTGTCTCGATATATTGTCCCATAACTGTTCATCCAGATCTTGCAAACCGATCTAAACTCTCCAAAAATCGAGAAACAATCGACAAGCATATCAAGCTCGCTTCCTAAGGAGAGAAAAAACTAGAGACATGAACGTCGTCTTAAAACTGATTCATTTCTGGCAATTTTCTCGGAACCGACATATTCCAAGTCGTCAACGTGGAAACAACCAAATCACAGTCCAAGCGTGGTTTTCAAACCGACCCGGACTGTCGATCATTCTATTCCTCGAGAAAAAGGGACGGAGTAGGTGCGTATATTATACTCGTATACTCCCATACTTCAAAAACATATTCAAACAATGCGATGTCTCATCAAGATCATCCTAAAAGCAAACAACAATCTGAGATTCGTCTAAACGCTAGGAACTGGTCCAAACCATCTTGGAAAATTTCTCAAAGACTATACAGCATCTATCGTCGCAATCATTCGTTTAGAAAACCTCTGCCAAACTTTAGAATGAAAGTCGATGGTTTGCTGAAGTCATAAAGATCTTTTCCGATTTGATAAAATGAGTTTCGTATAAGAGTCATTATACGAGAAATCTTCAGGCATCAAAGCATCGCTCTCATTTTCCGTTGAACCAACCAACTCACGGAAAACCATCAAAAACATTTGCGACAACGCAAAATCAAGAATAAAAGTAACAGAAAATACGACAAAGAGAACACGTCCTCCCCGCTCGTCGACTAAGTCTATCGCTGTTTTAACTGATTCATTTCGCTCAAGAAACCTGCAAAAACGTTTCGCAACTAGATCTCGGTGAATTAACCTTTGGTAAAACTCCATGAGTGACTCGAAGAAACTTTCACCGAAGAATAAAAACAAAAGCGGAAACGTTTCTCAAAAATCTGCGGAAACATCGTTATTTTGACATCTCCATACGTCGTGTCAATTTCCTAAATTCGTAAAAACCGGTCACCCGTTACTTCCCGCCTCCACAGCCGGCGGTGCGCACTCGATGGCAGCGCGACTGAGACCCTCAATTTCCGAAGTCAGATCTAGAGAAAGATCTGAAGAATCCATCAATTCACGAGGCTCGACTCCAACTCTATTCTTTGATCGAACCCTATCGCCTATCGAGGAGGAACCAAGGGCAGAATCCGATCTGCCTCTCATTTCTAAAGATTCGAAATAAGGATAAGGAAAAGGAAAGAAAATATTACCTGGAAGAAATGAAGATCTGAGCTTGAGTCTCTAAAGATCTTTAGGAAGGAGAGACGAAGAAAAGTGGAGAGTCTCTCTAGAAGCCCAATGTCGTAAACCCTAGGTGAGATCTCCACGCACCATAAAAGAATGTCACGGGGGGGGGGAACAAATTTAACATGCCATCTCCTCTCATGTTGCATACTGGGACCTGAAAGCTCCACCAGGTCCTATTCATGAGTCCGGAACTCCAGTACGGATGAGAATGTAACATGCCCATCAAATGCTCAGGCCTCCTCTTCGGAAATATTGGCGATGTTAAATTTGTAAAGAGGTAGCACAGATATCAATCTAACTTTTAGGTCACTTTTATCATGTTAGTATTTTATATTAATAATTTTTATTTTGACAAATATGAATTCTTAGAAGATTTATGTCATTCTAAGACATCATCTTCTCTTTTAATTGATTTTTAAAAACAATTCTTAAATATTTTATATTTAATGGCAGTTTATTATATCTTAATATTTAATTAAAATAATATATATTAATTTTTCAGATAATTAGCCTTGATATTAATTTGATTTCTTGTAGGAACTTTTTGTTAGTTATTTTATACTGATTTTAACTTACCTTTTTGAGAATTAATTTTAACTTTATTGTGAATAATAAATTTTTGAAAGTCTTACATTTATAACATATGTTTATGTTAGTTAAACTTTGATGTTTAGTTTCCAAAAATTAGTATAAATATCAAAATTTAAATGTATTTAGTTTATTCTTATGTTGATTTTCATTTTGTTTTGAAAGATATGGAAGCTCTAATGTTATAAAATACAATTACAATGTTGACTAAACATATCTAATTGGTTATTTATAACTCTATGTTGATAACTTTGAATGATAATTGCTTTTAATTTTTATTTGTATAGAATCAGGTCACTGAGTTTTAAGATTTTTTTTGGGGATAATTTATTTGGATTATGTGTGTGAGATGTTTCAAAGTCTAGAAAAATATTGTTTGCATAAATATGTAAAGATTTTAGAGAGGGATAGCCATAAAACCAAAAGAGGAAATATTTATCTAATCGAAGAACATGTAATGAACTAAAATTGAAGAACATGTAATGAACTAAAACATGTACCAAATCATCAATCCATCAGTTGTTTACTCCCAACTCAGAGAAAGTGAACAGAAACCGTCATGTTTTGATCATAATCATATAAAAGTTGTTTTACTGATTTTAGCATTAGGACAAACAATATGAAGAACATATGTATAAGCCTAAAGGTTTTTTTTTTGCCTGTGATAATAATCGAACATTGTCGTACTAATTAGGGGAGGCGTTCAAATTAAGTTGAATTTCTGTACATGGATTTGAAAATCATAGACCAAAATGATATACTAAAACAAAATAAAAGATAACATCTCATTTGTTACAAAAAAAAGAAGTAAAAAAGATAACATCTCAATTTACAATTTGGCGCCTCTGCAAACCCTTGATTTGAGCTCTTACAATCTCTTCAGTTCTTCGCCTAGTTCTCCTCAATAGAAGCACAAGAAATGTGAGATTTAATTCCACAATATTTTTGAGAACTGGCGTAGGTTTAGGAGAGCTGGCATAACCGCGTTAAGCCAAGATTTCCAAGTATCATCCTCCCCGGTAATGAGAGACTGAAGTATCTACATTAACAATTATTCAACTGAAAAGGAAGTTATATTTTTTTTAACATATAAATGATAACACACACATATTCCTGGAACCGCAAATCCGCATGAGATGCAAAAAAACCCCGAGGGTTTATCCCTTCTTCTGCGCCAGACCTGGATGAAAAAAATCCAAACAAAACTCAGGTCTGTTGTCTACTTATCAGCAGTATGTAAGTAGTATGTATGTGTAAGACTTTCAGAATTTCTCAACAACAAAAAAAAAGAGAAGGGAGCCAAAAAAAAAAGACATAGCTTCATCTTATATATGAAACTTAAAACCCAAAACTCAAACGGTAAGAAGCGTCAGGTAGAAGAAAATCTTAATAGTTTAAATCGATACATACTCTAGTAAAAGATATCGAACCTTGTTATAATATGGAAGTTCCAAGTGATCGGTAACAGTTTCTGGACTCTCAGCACAGGCCAATTATCTCCATTCCAGTATACAGGAAACAATGCCTCCTCACCAAGTCCACCAACAGTATTATGGTTCCTCGGTCAGAAACATAAGCTAGATATAAGGAATCTAAAGGTTCAACATGTTATCATTTAAATGAAAATTCTACAATTCCTTGGTCAGAAACATAAGCTGGATATAAGGACTCTTAACGGTTCAACATGGTACCTCATATAGCGGATGCTTAACAGGTACACCAACTATCTCCTCTTCAACTTCATATAGAGTATAAGACACATAATTTCTAAAGGAGTTTCAGTTACCTGCTTATTCGATTTATTTTTAGGAACAACTTGTGGTATAGGGCCTTGGCTGCAATCTGCATATTCTTTCCACCAGTGACGAAAACTCGTATTCTCTCTGTAGCACAAACTTCCCAGGAAACATCAGCTCATAATTTAAATATACCGGCACACATTTACACTTGTATAAAAATGACAGTAACTGAAACCGTCTCTTGTAAACAAACTATATGAATCATATAAATCCTAAATTTATGGACATATATTAATTCGAGTTTGATGCATTGGATCCATGCAATGAGATAAGGTTCTATGGACTCGGGTATGTTGCAGTGTTATAGAAAACTCTAAGACAGAAACAATTATTATTTTTATATCTATTTGAAATAGGAAAGCTAACAGCAGATAATTATCCAAGCTAATATAGGAGGAATCCTAACAGATGATCAAGTAAATCTACTATTTTTCTACCATGATCGCTTATGTCTACCTGGGGAGAACTGTTAGCTTCAGGGTGTTGGTGGCCTTCCATGGCTTTCGTAAGAAAAAAGCATCATCTGAGTTTCCATACATAACTTGCAACGAATCCAGGGGCTTACATCAACAGGTTCACAAAGTTATAAGTTAGTTTTGCAAGTAAAAGTTTTAACTAAGCCTTAATCTGCCTAGCAACTGCAGTTTCTGCTCTAGCTTTGATCTCCACGTTGACAATTCTTCTCGGAGTCACAATTTGATGATTTAGGTGATAGGTGGTCTTTTCCATACCGCATTCATGGTCGCTCGTGTCTTCTTCTCAACCTCAAGAGAATCCATGTTTCAAAACCAACTCCAAGAATCTCATTATTCGTCTAAAATAGTCAACTACACAACAGAGGGATATTCAGTTTTCACTTTCCTTTACTAACTTCTTCTGAAAGAGTCCGCCTTGCTCTCCATGGCTCAGTCTGATTTAGGTTTAGCCTTAGATATCTCGCAGTTAAGCACGGTTGTCGCCGCTAAGTGAAAATAAGAAGAAGAGATGAGAAATGAATCAACCAAGAGAGAACTAAGAAGATTTATAACCTCGGGAGTGGAGGGCCTTGCTTCAGTCTAAGCAGCCTTGGTGAGAATGAGGATGAAGAGAATGACCACATTCCCAGAGAGCACCTCTAGACCACACAGTAGATCCGCCCCTCTCCTCCTCATACTAAGAAGTGTTTGGCTAAAAAAAGTTTTAAATCACTTCTAATTATATGATTTCTTATAATATATTTCACCTTAAGTACCTCAAGCCACCTTCTTTTAATTTTTGTGAAACACATGTCTCAGTTGAATAAAAGACAATCTAACTTACGAAAACAAAAAGAAGAATTGGGTAAGTTGAATATACATATATGATCACAAAACAATGCATATGAGAATATGTAATGAAATTGAAGTTTAATCAGCCTTGGCAAAGAGGAAGAAATCCATTACCATGTCATTCTACCAGTCAGAGTAGGGAACACCTAATTAGACAATTCTCTGCTAAACTGACAGGGTAAGTTCAACATCACCTAGCAAATAATTTCACTCATTGTATGCACATCAGAACAAAAAAATAGAAGATAGATAACAAAACAATTTGAAGAATTACAAAGCCTAGCACAAACCTCCAAGATACTTGTTGTTCTCAATAGAGAGCTTCAGTGCATCACAAGCACTAACAAAGCACAAAATAGAAAGTTAGAGAATAATATCAAAAGAGAAGGATATTACAAATAAAGAAAAAAACGAGAATCATCTCATAAGCAGGATTTTGATTCTCTGGTACGGTCTCTGTACTTTTTCTTCTGATTTTCTCCTCCCTTCAAAAAAATAAAGCAGTAAGATGTGAAGCCATAGATTGATGAAGAAAGACAGGGAAGAAGTTTACTGACTTCCTATTCCTAAGAGAAGGAACGATCTTCTCCCTGTAATGAGATTTCTAGGTAGTCATTAGATTTGATGACCACATGTTCATTGAAATCCTAAATCCGCCATAGCTAGGGAATATCTCAAACCATAAACGTCGTACTGCAGTTGAATGGTTGATTAATGGCGAGTTTTTTAAATTTTGATGTAGGAGCCGAGCAGCCACCTTTCTCTTTCATTGTCTGAGACTTTTTTTATTGCTAAAATAAAGAGAATTGTGAGTAGAACTGAAGAGTAGATAGAGAGACTGCAATTGGGTGATACCATCTCCAATGTATTCCTCTGTTTCTTCCTATTATTCTCTATAATAGATAAATTCTATAATACATGTGAGTTTTTCTCCGATGTATTTATTTGTTTCTTCCTCTATAAAAGAATATTTCTAAAAGATTCTTTATTTTATAAATAACACATTTAACTTGTAAATGTTCCAAATTAACCCATTTATTATAACTTTTGAATTTCTTTCATAAAATTGCAATATTATTTAAATTAAACATTTTATTACAAATGAAATTAGAAAATAATAATAAAACAAAATAGAGATTATCTAAACATCATCATTACTATATTTTTTCCATAAATGGTCAATTAATGCATTCCGAAGTGAGAAATGAACTTCTTTATCCTTGATTTTTCTGAATCAACTTAGAAACTCTTGGAAACAGTTATCTTTGTCATCTGGTATTTGGACTTCTGATGGTGGAGCTTTTCTTCCAATACACTAGAAGAAGGAAATAAACATTTATTAGAGAACCTAAAGAAGTCAAGTGAACAAAGACAACATCAGTTGGAAATTCAAAGACAATCTGACATGAAGTGCATGTCCAGTGGCTCGCCATTGATGATGGTGAAGAACGGAAACGTAAATATGATGACATGGTGGCTCTGTCTCTTCTCCACGTCTACACCTCTTGTTTCCATTACATACCGTAGACAGATCACCACGATGACTTCTAAAGGCATGACTGCTCCTCCGGTAATGGTGTATATGATCTTCTGTGGCTTGGTACAGCTTGGACGGTGGCGACGTGGATCTCTGGTGACTCACAGATCACGGCCGTGCAATATGTGGCTGGTCGAGATGGAATTCGACGGCTCAGATTACACTTTCTCATCTCGTCTTAGTCATGTTCCCAATAACATGAATCACAACAACGATGGCTTCTCCGGTGATGGAAGACACTTCGATTTGATGAGTAGAGGTGGCTGGTGATGGAGAAGAAATTGGCTTAAAGAAGGTTGAATCTCCAGTGACGGCGCATAGCTTTTTTTTTTTTTTTTTTTCTTCAAACGGCTATTCTATTACTCAAGCTTGAGGTGGTCTGAGGAACCAGACCGGAACAGAACAACCAATGTAATACAACTCCCTATGGAAGGATCTCGCTATCTTAGCTAATGAATAAGACAATACATTTTCTTGACGAGGTACAAAAACAATCGAGAAATCCGTGAATCTTGCTTTCAGCTTCATAAACTCCTCCAGCTCGGTAGAGAAGCTCGGCCATGCTCCCGGCTCTTTGGTCATCGCGATTAATTCCTTGCAGTCAGTCCCAAATGATTGGCATGTCGATACCTGTAGCATACACTCCATTGCCCACGATAGTGCTTCCAGTTCAGAATGCAATGGAGAAATTCGCCGTCGTTGATTTCTTGCTCCCAATAGTTGCAACGCTCCACTTGAACTTACCCATGTCCACCCATAACCACTAAAGAGTGTGTCATGTGTCCATGACCCATCTATCATGCATCGCTCGGAGGTTGGGATCTCTACCGTGATTTGTTCTCCCACGATTTCGTCTGGTCTTTGGTTTGCGTCAAACCAAGCTTGGCATTCAGATTCAGCATGTCTGACAGTTTCCAAAGGGTCCCTTTCGATGCCTCTAAAGAGTTTGTCATTCCTCGCTTTCCAAATATACCATATGATCCAAGGATACGGGTCCCTGTCCAGTTCCGGTTCTGCAATATCATTCTTCCTCCAGAATAGGTAATCAATATTCGAAAACTGACTTCCACTTGGGAATAGATTCGGCGACGTTGGAGTCAATGCATGCGCCCAAGTCTGGACTGCAGGAGGGCACTCAAAAATGGCATGATTTACAGTTTCGTCATCTGCACCACAACGAGGGCAGTAGTTGTCACATCGCATATGACGATGGTTCAGGTTACTCGTTACTGCTAGTTGGCCCGATATCACCTGCCAAACAAGATGTTTCATTTTTGTCGGAGCTTTAATCTTCCAAGCGTAGGCCTGAAGCTTTGTAATACTAGGCTCCTGTGTCTCCGGTGACTGATCCTTAAGTATATTTTTTGCCACCCAGTAACCTGATTTGACAGTGTACATCCCATGCTTTGTATAGCTCCAGCAATATCCATCCCGTCGATAGTCCTGGCTTATGGCCAGTGACTGAATCAATGAGATGTCCTCTTGATGTACATAATTCTGTAGCATTTCAGTATTCCATCTCTTTGGATTTCCGATCATCAAACTTCTTACTGGCATCATCGGGTGAAGCACTGGTGCAATTGGTCTAGCTGGTCTCGCTGGTATCGTTGGGATCCACAGATCTTCCCATATCCTGATTTCATTTCCAGAGTGCACCTTTTGTCTAATTCCCAGTGTTATCAATGGCTTTGCAGCCATTATACTCCTCCACCCATACGAGGGGTTGTTAGCTTCATTTAGTCGCAATGGCGAGCTATATCTAAAGTATCGTCCTCTCAAGACTCGTGCCAGTAGAGAGTCCGGAAATTGCACTAATCTCCACAATTGCTTGCCAAGTAAAGCGAGGTTAAATTCATGGATCATCCTGAAACCTATTCCTCCTTCCTCCCTTGATTTCGGCGCATAGCTTTAGGTTTTTAGGAAGGTACATATTAACTTATATATGCATACACGATTTATAATAAACCACTAAAGACAAACTTTTGGGTTGGTTTGGTTTAATTATAATTCTATTTAAACAAACCAAAATCGGTTAGCATAACCGGGTCGTTACAATCTTCTCCCGAGCTCTCTCGTATTTATCTCCTATCATTCTGTAACGACCTGAATTTCGGTTCTGGAATTTGTTAGCCTGCTAAGGCCCAAGCATTCCCGCAGGCCCATTGTTTTGGCTATAAATACCCAGCTCCAACCTTGTTTTCTCCACTTGCATGTAAAACAAAAATCAGAAATTTTATAAAGAGAGAAAGTTCATGAAAGAGGAGTGTGATCTCTTGCAAAGCTGAGCCATCGCCGGAGCTCATTACGACCACCGCACGCCGAGACATTAACAAGCTCTTCATCACCGTTCACTGCAGCTGAGAATCGCCGGAAACCGCCATACTTGAGCTTTGTTTTCGTCCGTTCAGTACACCGGTTATATCTTCCAAACCGTTGAGAATTTCGCGCATACAAACCCATAATCGTGCTCCTCTCGTCGAGACGAAGCCGTAGACACCGACCACGCCGCAATCAGAGCCCAGACGAAGCCGCTAGAGTCTCCGGGAGATTCGCCTCCGCACGCGCTGCCATGAATCATTCTCACCCCATCGCCGCCGGACCACCGCCTCGCCGTTGCCGGATCGCCGCCGTTGTCCGCCGACGTCCGCCGTCACCGCCGGTAAGCCACCGCCGTCACCACCGGTGACTGTCGCCGGTGACACGGTCAACCCAGCCGAGTCAACTCGGTTGACTCAGTTAACCGTTGGTTTGACTGGTTTGACAGGCTTAAATTGATTTCGGTTCGGTTAGGGTAAACCAGTCGGTTAAGTCAAATTGATTTAGGTTAAGGGTTGACAGGATTTGACCTTTGACCAGCGAGTTGAATTTTTTTCAGACTTTGACCAGCCACGTTTCAAACCGTTCGAAAGGCGTTCTGACTCTATTTTTCGCCATGGTTTCAGATTTGGAGTCTACTTGAGCATTATGAGTTCAGAGATTCCACTTCTCTTCATCGCTAGGGTGAGGGCTATGTGGGAACCGAAATTCGCACTGTAGATTTACGTTTAAATTAGGAAACTAGGAAAACCCTAATTTCCCAGAGGTCCCGGATGTGGGAACCGAAATTCGCACTGTCGATTTCCGTTTAAATAAGGAAATTAGGAAAACCCTAATTTCCCAGAGGACCCGGATCTCTGCGAGAGCCAACGACAAGTAACCAAACAAATGCGGAAAATATGAGAAAACATGATAAAACGAATTTACAAAGAAAGTAGATCTTATTTCGAATTCGCGTAAGAGCGTTGCAATCATTACAAGAGAATACAAAGGCTTTGGCCGCAGGGGCCGTCAGCGAGTTACCTAGTTCTAGCAACATAAAACCCTAATCCTAGTTGAGTCGCAGCTCGATAACAAAGGACGAAATAGATAAAGAAAAGGTTTTTGATTGATTTCGGACTGAACCTTGTTAAAGGCTGCCTACGTACCCCTTTCGAGGATCAAGCCGAACGTAGTTCAATTGATAGAGCTGGACAAGAGATCAAACTGCCTGGGCGAGTTCGTCTAGTAATTGAGTGCCAGTCATAGAAACCGAACTTGTCGAGAATAAGCCTAAAGTTTCTAAGTGCTGAGAATTCCGAATCTAAAAAGTTCCCCCCCCCCTTGCTCGTCGCCTAGGACTCCTTATATACTAGCTCCAAGGTCGGTTTACGCTTTTACTCTTCTGCCCTTAAGCCGTCATAGCATAAAAATGGAGATATTCCATTTTTTCCGATCTTCACAATTATCTTCAAAACTTCCGTATTTATCCGCGGAAACTTGACATTTATCCTTCCTTGTGGACCAAGCGTAAACCAGGCTGTGGTTTATGGGCTTTTGGTTAGGAAAATCATAGGATGGGCCTCGAGTCGTGTTTTAGGTCCCTTTGGGCCGTCTTCCGACTCGACACGTTTACTACGAGTTTTCCGCGGTTTCTAATCCGCGAAGTTTGATCGATGAATTAGAATGGCGGGAAACATGGACTGAGCTTGCTACGGTCTTCGGGAGATAGCATTCGAAGGTTTTGACGAGAATGCAAGAACTGGTGTCGTATTGACGTTCGGAAAGGTTCAATCGCTACACAGCGACCAAACTTTGGCTCGAGCCCGGTCGCTTCGTAGCGATCGAGCGGGACGAGCGCTCGGTCGCTACGTAGCGACCGAGCGGGACGATCGCTCGGTCGCTACGTAGCGACCGAGCTTTGGCTCGAGCTCGGTCGCTACGTAGCGACCGAGCGGGACGATCGCCTCGGTCGCTACGTAGCGACCGAGCTTGGCTGAGCTCGGTCGCTACGTAGCGACCGAGCGGGACGATCGCTCGGTCGCTACGTAGCGACCGAGCGGGACGATCGCTCGGTCGCTACGTAGCGACCGAGCTTTGGCTTGAGCTCGGTCGCTACGTAGCGACCGAGCTGGACGATCGCTCGGTCGCTACGTAGCGACCGAGCGGGACGATCGCTCGGTCGCTACGTAGCGACCGAGCTTGGCTGAGCTCGGTCGCTACGTAGCGACCGAGCGGGACGATCGCTCGGTCGCTACGTAGCGACCGAGCTTTGGCTCGGGCTCGGTCGCTACGTAGCGACCGAGCGGGACGATCGCTCGGTCGCTACGTAGCGACCGAGCTTTGGCTTGAGCTCGGTCGCTACGTAGCGACCGAGCGGGACGATCGCTCGGTCGCTACGTAGCGACCGAGCTGTGTGCATGCTTAGTCGCCGCGTATCGATCGAGCTTGGCTTGTCCGCGGTCTGATTTCCATACTCGAGCTTGTCCGCAGCCGATTTGGATACATGTCCGTTGCCTTCGGACAATCGGTATTTAGTGGTTCGATTGAGATTTGGACGATATTTTACTGCAAGGCTGTTCGTAAAGATATCTTTACGAAGATTACTTTTCGTAAAAACGGTTATGCTGATTTTTACGGACTTTTAGACATTGATTCCGTCGTGACCGATT
This sequence comes from Brassica rapa, assembly GCF_000309985.2. Classification (NCBI taxonomy): domain Eukaryota; kingdom Viridiplantae; phylum Streptophyta; class Magnoliopsida; order Brassicales; family Brassicaceae; genus Brassica; species Brassica rapa. Next base: position 14,798,515 of record NC_024800.2, read on the forward strand.
TTGACCCCAACAGTTAGCCCCCCAGCTCGTTAGAACCATGAGCTTCTAGCGTGAGGTTCTGGCGAGTGGCTTTAGGCAAGTTAGGTGAGTTAGGCGGAATTAATGGTCGAAAAGGTCTGTGGTAAGTGATCTTCTCGCTCTCCTAAAAGTAGAAAACGCGATAAGATTGGGGCTGCGCCTTATGACGGCTGCCTACGTACCCTTGTTGAAAGGATCAAGCCTTTCGTAGTTCATCTTGGAGTTAAGGTTCTTATGACTAGTTTTCCAGTAGGACCTTTATGGTCTAGTTTTTATGTAGCGGCTATAAGGCGTGTTGCTGCCGATGGCGTTTTGTATGGGTGTAGAGGGAAGACTACGAGTTGTCGTCTCGTAATCTAACTCTGTGTGAATTGCCATATCCATAATCTGTTTCGAGAGTTTTCCGCAGTGTGTAAACTTGCGGGATTTTTCTGAAGACGTTCGAATATTGGCAAAGAGACAAATTTTGGGATCTCGTATCAGGGTGTTTGATACTATGCCTAGAGATGTTAGAGACCAGTGCGCTGGGTTTAGGGCAAGACCTAGGTTTACTCCTGGTTTTAGAGGGTGCGATGACTAATTCGACTTACGTATCCCGTTTCAGTTTCATCCTGATTCCATACCGATTTAAAATCCGCGATAGGTTTTCGGCTTATACGACTTGTATGGTTGGAATCGAGCATCTCTCCGGAGACCGGAAGTGCTGGACCAAAATTTCGGATTTCTTTTATAGCGCTATTATCCTTGTGTCGGATGTAAGAGAGTCATCTTCTACGAGATGGCTAAGTCTGTTTAGGACGTTAAGAGTTTGTTGTGATCAGCAACAAACTTAATGGTAAAAATTACTATTTTGAGTCTTCGCGAAGAATATGTTTTGAGAAGATGTTAGTGCGTATGACTGTCTGGTCTTCCATGAAAGTGTTTTTATCGAGGAAGGAAATTTCGTCGAAGAACTAATCTTCAGGCGTCCGCGACGTCTCGCGATGCTGAAGATTTGTTATTCTTTCGTATGCCACGTTTCGTGATTGAAATGTTCGCGGGCTTTGAAGTTATTTCGCGATGTTGCAAGGGTTTAGTATTGGCCCTGTGTTTGAGAAACATTCTGGTTTGACTATGAATGTTTGCAGCCAAAAATTGTTGTTCCTGCTCGGATGCTAATAGTTTTATTTGCGATCGAGGAATTATGACTGAGGTGTCGTGTAAATTTGTCCATGGGAACAAGCGTTTTCCTTCATGGTGCTTTGTGAAGAGTTGGCTTTCCGAGATGTATTTCGTGCATTTTTTAGGATGTTTCGTATAGCTCTGGAAGCTTTGTTACGAATTTTCCCTTACATGCCGCGTATTATGGTTAAAACGTTGCGGGCTTAAAGTGAATTGTGGAGCGTATTGAACTTGGTCAATTTTCGAAAAGTTTAGATTTTCCGTTAACCGTTTGGTTGTTAGGACTTAGTTTCATTACGAAGAATTTATCATATGATTTCCGACTGTGGGCTATACGATAATTTATCATACCATATAACCGATTTTACGAAGGTCGTAAATCAGTGATATGTATACATATGTCAAAGTAGCATTGTTTCTGCGGGTTCTACGAGAAACGTTCCCGCTGTGATTTTGATCTTAGGTGAAAGTTGCTTGGAGTTACCCATGGAGTATTACCGAAGTTTATTTCAATACGATCTAGTCGCGGAACGTTTTTCATAGGTTTTTCGAGAGGATTCTCATGACACATTCGTTTCTTGAACGAATTGGTCAACCAGAAGTGGATCCAGCTAACCATCGGGAGGAAAGTGCTCCTTTTAATGTGCACGATGCTACATATATTCTCGAGTTTTCTTCGTCGCAAATGTTTTCGATGTTTTTCCGTGACTTACTTGGTACAACGGAAACTGAAAGAAATGCTTTGGTGATTGAAGATTTCTCGTAGAAAATTTTAAAACGAAACTGGCTTTCTGAAGCCGGAAAAGGCTTCAATACTTTGGCTAATCGTCGAGTTTCAGTTTGATATTGGTACAAGATTTCTGTACGCATGATTGCGACAAGAAATGATGTGTAGTTTTTGAGATTATGTTCATGATCGTCTGGATATGTTGCTAGCGTTTAGACGAATATTAAGATTGTCGTTTGCCTATTCTTGACGATTTGCAGAAGTTTTTTGAAGTTTGGGAGTATACGAGTATAGTATACGTACCTACTCCCCCCCTTTTTTTTTTTTTACGAAAGAAAACGGTTGAACCGATACTTTGAAGGGTTGTGCACGTTTCCTCTTCTGATGTTTGGAATGATCGATAATTCGGGACGATTTATAGACGATGCTTGGACTCTGATTTGGTTGTTTTCCACGTTGACGACTTGGGATATGTCGGTCCCGAGAAAATTGCCAGAAACGAATCGGTTTTAAGACGACGTTCATGTCTCTAACTTTTTCTCTCTTTAGGAAGCGAGCTTGATATGCGTGGCAATCGTTTCTCGACTTTTGGAGAGTTAGACCGGTTTGCAAGATCTGGATGAACAATTATGGAACAATATATCGAGACAGGAAAAATCGCTTAAAACTTAGTTCGCTAGACTATCCGCCTAGGTTTTACATTCCCTAAAGTTCTATGGCAGCCTCAAAGTAATTTCCTACGAAAATTCCAAGTCTGATTTCAAAAATTTCAAGTCGGAAATACCTTAGTTCTCTCGAAGATGCAGTTTTGTCCCTTCTCAGTTTTGCGTGCTCATTTCCGTTTCCTATTCTCGTGCATGTTCGCCATTTCCGATATTGGTGTTTATCCTTTGAAACTTGACATTTATCTTCCGAACTTGACTGTTATCTTCTCCTTAGATAAGACGTCGATTTTTGTAAAAAGGTTCAGCGTAATCGTATAGTTAAGGCGGCTAAGATGTTAAGTTAACCGTTGCCGTTTTATACGATTAATCTGAATCCATGCGAGAAAATAGGTCTTTGCGGTTTTTTTTTTTTATATCATAAAGTCTCAATGGTAACTTCAATCGAGGCGAAACAAGCGACGTTTCGATCGAGATTCGAAAGTGAACGCAAAGATGGAGGTAGGGTGAGCAGAAACAAGCCAATGAGTTTAAGATGAGTTTTACTTGTTTTTGTCGTAAAATCTCAACGGAAACTCCGATTGAGACGAAACGAAAAGCGTTTCGATGAGAATTCAAAGGAGAACGCAAAGGAGGACTCCTTTGAGGCCTGAAAGGTCGCTATAACGAGTGAGGATCTCATCTCGGTCGCTATAGCGAGTGGAAGGGAGCCGAGATGAGTCCAACTTGTTTTTGTCGTAAATTCTCGACGGAAACTCCGATCGAGACGAAACGAAAAGCATTTCGAAGAGGATTCAAAGGAGAACGCAAAGGAAGAACCCTTTGAGGACTTACAGGTCGCTACGTAGCGACTGACAGTCTGACAGGTCGCTACGTAGCGAGTGGAAGCAAGCCGAGAAGCGTTCTACTTGTTTTCGTCGTAAAATCTCAACGGAAACTCCGATTGAGACGAAACGAAAAGCGTTTCGACGAGGATTCAAAAGAGAACGCAAAGGAAGAACCCTTTGAGAACTTACAGGTCGCTACGTAGCGACTGACAGTCTGACAGGTCGCTACGTAGCGAGTGGAAGCAAGCCGAGAAGCGTTCTACTTGTTTTCGTCGTAAAATCTCAACGGAAACTCCGATTGAGACGAAACGAAAAGCGTCTCGACGAGGATTCAAAAGAGAACCCAAAGGAGGACCTGTCTGAGGCCTTACAGGTCGCTACGTAGCGACTGACAGTCTGACAGGTCGCTACGTAGCGAGTGGAAGCAAGCCGAGACGAGTCCCACTTGTTTTCGTCGTAAAATCTCAACGGAAACTCCGATTGAGACGAAACGAAAGGCGTTTCGACGAGGATTCAAAAGAGAACCCAAAGGAGGACCTGACTGAGGCCTTACAGGTCGCTACGTAGCGACTGACAGTCTGACAGGTCGCTACGTAGCGAGTGGAAGCAAGCCGAGACGAGTCCCACTTGTTTTCGTCGTAAAATCTCAACGGAAACTCCGATTGAGACGAAACGAAAAGCATTTCGACGAGGATTCAAAAGAGAACCCAAAGGAGGACCTGACTGAGGCCTTACAGGTCGCTACGTAGCGACTGACAGTCTGACAGGTCGCTACGTAGCGAGTGGAAGCAAGCCGAGACGAGTCCCACTTGTTTTCGTCGTAAAATCTCAACGGAAACTCCGATTGAGACGAAACGAAAAGCGTTTCGACGAGGATTCAAAAGAGAACCCAAAGGAGGACCTGTCTGAGGCCTTACAGGTCGCTACGTAGCGACTGACAGTCTGACAGGTCGCTACGTAGCGAGTGGAGAGTTGGCTTGAGCTCGGTCACTACGTAGCGACCGAGCAGTGTGTGTGCTCGGTCGCTACGTAGCGACCGAGCAGTGTGCGTGCTCGGTCGCTACGTAGCGACCGAGCAGCGTGTGCGTGCTCGGTCGCTACGTAGCGACCGAGCAGCGTGTGTGCTCGGTCGCTACGTAGCGACCGAGCAGTGTGCGTGCTCGGTCGCTACGTAGCGACCGAGCAGCGTGTTCGTGCTCGGTCGCTACGTAGCGACCGAGCAGCGTGCGTGTTCGGTCGCTACGTAGCGACCGAGCAGCGTGTGTGCTCGGTCGCTACGTAGCGACCGAGCAGCGTGTGTGCTCGGTCGCTACGTAGCGACCGAGCAGCGTGTGTGCTCGGTCGCTACGTAGCGACCGAGCAGCGTGTTCGTGCTCGGTCGCTACGTAGCGACCGAGCAGCGTGCGTGTTCGGTCGCTACGTAGCGACCAGCAGCGTGTGTGCTCGGTCGCTACGTAGCGACCGAGCAGCATGTGTGCTCGTCGCTACGTAGCGACCGAGCAGCGTGCGTGCTCGGTCGCTACGTAGCGACCGAGCAGCGTGTGTGCTTGGTCGCTACGTAGCGACCGAGCAGCGTGTGTGCTCGGTCGCTACGTAGCGACCGAGCAGCGTGTGCGTGCTCGGTCGCTACGTAGCGACCGAGCAGTGTGCGTGCTCGGTCGCTACGTAGCGACCGAGCTGTGTAATCGTTTTGTTGTGTTTCCTTTTTCCGCGATTAACGTAGGGGTTTTTCAGCGGTTTTTTTGGGAGAACAAGTTTTATCCTTCCGAAATGTTTTCGGAAAACGTGTTTTGGTAAAACCCTCACGCATCGAGATTTGTTGACGGGGTTTTGATAAGATTTATCGTTTCCCTTCTTGTTTACATGGAGAAATCGCGAGCTTGTTTTAGTGCTCTTCCTGTGGCGGAAGGTCGCGACTAAGTTTTCGATTTTGTTGAAAACTACGGCGTTTGCGTAAGCGTTGGCCATAGGAGCAGTCAGTGCTGCGAGTTTGTTTTTCATATATCCAAACATCGTTTCGATCAAGCGTTTTGTGGCCATGAGTAAGAGTAATCCGTAACCCCCCCTCCTTCTAGCGCCAAACTGTGGGAACCGAAATTCGCACTGTCGATTTCCGTTTAAATAAGGAAACTAGGAAAACCCTAATTTCCCAGAGGTCCCGGATCTCTGCGAGAGCCAACGACAAGTGACCAAATATATGCGGAAATATGAGAAACATAAAAACGAGTTTAGAAAGAAAGTAGATCTTATTTCGAGTTCGCGTAAGAGCGTTGCGATCATTACAAGAGAATACAAAGGCTTTGGCCGCAGGGGCCGTCAGCGAGTTACCTAGTTCTAGCAACATAAAACCCTAATCCTAGTTGAGTCGCAGCTCGATAACAAAGGACGAAAAGATAAAGAAAAGGTTTTTGATTGATTTCGGACTGAACCTTGTTAAAGGCTGCCTACGTACCCCTTTCGAGGATCAAGCCGAACGTAGTTCAATTGATAGAGCTGGACAAGAGATCGAACTGCCTGGGCGAGTTCGTCTAGTAATTGAGTGCCAGTCATAGAAACCGAACTTGTCGAGAATAAGCCTAAAGTTTCTAAGTGCAGAGAATTCCGAATCTAAAAGGTTCCCCCCCTTGCTCCTCGCCTAGGACTCCTTATATACTAGCTCCAAGGTCGGTTTACGCTTTTACTCTTCTGCCCTTAAGCCGTCATAGCATAAAAATGGAGATATTCCATTTTTCCCGATCTTCACAATTATCTTCAAAACTTCCGTATTTATCCGCGGAAACTTGACATTTATCCTTCCTTGTGGACCAAGCGTAAACCAGGCTGTGGTTTACGGGCTTTTGGTTAGGAAAATCATAGGATGGGCCTCGAGTCGTGTTTTAGGTCCCTTTGGGCCGTCTTCCGACTCGACACGTTTACTACGAGTTTTCCGCGGTTTCTAATCCGCGAAGTTTGATCGATGAATTAGAATGGCGGGAAACATGGACTGAGCTTGCTACGGTCTTCGGGAGATAGCATTCGAAGGTTTTGACGAGAATGCAAGAACTGGTGTCGTATTGACGTTCGGAAAGGTTCAATCGCTACACAGCGACCAAACTTTGGCTCGAGCCCGGTCGCTTCGTAGCGATCGAGCGGGACGAGCGCTCGGTCGCTACGTAGCGACCGAGCGGGACGATCGCTCGGTCGCTACGTCGCGACCGAGCTTTGGCTCGAGCTCGGTCGCTACGTAGCGACCGAGCGGGACGATCGCTCGGTCGCTACGTAGCGACCGAGCTTTGGCTCGAGCTCGGTCGCTACGTAGCGACCGAGCGGGACGATCGCCTCGGTCGCTACGTAGCGACCGAGCTTGGCTGAGCTCGGTCGCTACGTAGCGACCGAGAGGGACGATCGCTCGGTCGCTACGTAGCGACCGAGCGGGACGATCGCTCGGTCGCTACGTAGCGACCGAGCTTTGGCTTGAGCTCGGTCGCTACGTAGCGACCGAGCTGGACGATCGCTCGGTCGCTACGTAGCGACCGAGCGGGACGATCGCTCGGTCGCTACGTAGCGACCGAGCTTGGCTGAGCTCGGTCGCTACGTAGCGACCGAGCGGGACGATCGCTCGGTCGCTACGTAGCGACCGAGCTTTGGCTCGGGCTCGGTCGCTACGTAGCGACCGAGCGGGACGATCGCTCGGTCGCTACGTAGCGACCGAGCTTTGGCTTGAGCTCGGTCGCTACGTAGCGACCGAGCGGACGATCGCTCGGTCGCTACGTAGCGACCGAGCTGTGTGCATGCTTAGTCGCCGCGTATCGATCGAGCTTGGCTTGTCCGCGGTCTGATTTCCATACTCGAGCTTGTCCGCAGCCGATTTGGATACATGTCCGTTGCCTTCGGACAATCGGTATTTAGTGGTTCGATTGAGATTTGGACGATATTTTACTGCAAGGCTGTTCGTAAAGATATCTTTACGAAGATTACTTTTCGTAAAAACGGTTATGCTGATTTTTACGGACTTTTAGACATTGATTCCGTCGTGACCGATTTTGACCCCAACACCGGATCTCTGCGAGAGCCAACGACAAGTGACCAAATATATGCGAAAATCATGAAAAGATAACAAACGAGTTTAGAGAAAACAGTAGATCTTATTTCGAGTCCGCGTAAGAGCGTTGCGATCATTACAAGAGATCATAAAAGCTTTGGCCGCAAAGGCTGTCAGCGAGTTACTTAGTTCTAGCGGCCTAAAACCTCAAACCTAGTTGAGTCGCAGCTCGATAACAAAAGACGAAAAAGATACATAAAAGGTTTTTGATGAATTTTGGACTGAACCTTGTTAAAGGCTGCCTACGTACCCGTTTCGAGGATCAAGCCAAACGTAGTTCAATTGATAGAGCTGGACAAGAGATCGAACTGCCTGGGCGAGTTTGTCTAGTAATTGAGTGCCAGTCATAGAAACCTAACTTGTCGAGAATAAAACCTAAAGTTTCTAAGTGCAGAGAATTCTAAGTCTAAAAGAGTTCCCCCCCCTCCATGCCTCTCGCCTTGGACTCCTTATAAACTCCTCCAAGGTCGGTTTAAGATTTTCCCCTTCTGCCCTTAAGCCGTCTTAAGGGAAAATTGGAGATATTCCATTTTTTCCGATCTTCAAGTTTATCTTCGGAAATTTGACATTTATCCGCGGAAACTTGACATTTATCTTGCCTTACGAACCAAACATAAACCGTCATAGGGTTTACAGGCTTTTGGTTAAAAAGTCGTAAGTGAGCTTCGAGCAGCATTTTAGGTCTCTTTGGACAGTCTTTCGAGTCGAAACGTTTATTACGGTTTCTTCGATAAAAACAAACTTTCCGCGGTTTTTATCGTAAAATTTTACTGATGACTCTGATCGATAAGGAACAAGGAATGGTTAAGCCGTGGCTTACGGGAGATATCATTTGAAGAGAGTGCATGGATTTGCGTCGTATCGACGTTTGGTAGAGTCCGGTCGCTATGTAGCGACCGAGCCGTGTAGATGCTCAGTCGTTACGTATCAACCGAGCTTGGTGCAGCGACCGAGCTTGGTGCAGCGACCGAGCTTGGCGTAGCGACCGAGCTTGGCGTAGCGACTGAGCTTGGCCTAGAGACCGAGCTTGGCGTAGCGACCGAGCTTGGTGTAGCGACCGAGCTTGGCATAGCGACCGAGCTTGGCGTTGCGACCGAGCTTTGGCGTAGCGACCGAGCTTTGGCGTAGCGACCGAGCTTTGGCGTAGCGACCGAGCTTGGCGTAGCGACCGAGCTTGGCGTAGCGACCAAGCTTGGTGTAGCGACCGAGCTTGGCGTAGAGACCGAGCTTGGCGTAGCGACCGAGCTCCGCGTAGCGACAGAGCTCAGCGTAGCGACCAAGCATTGGCGTAGCGACCGAGCATTGGCGTAGCGACCGAGCTTTGGCGTAGCGACCGAGCCTTGGCGTAGCGACCGAGCTTTGGCGTAGCGACCGAGCTTTGGCGTAGCGACCGAGCTTTGCATAGCGACCGAGCTTGGCGTAGCGACCGAGTATTGGCGTAGCGACCGAGCTTTGGCGTAGCTACCGAGCTTTGGTGTAGCGACCGAGCTTTGGCGTAGCGACCCAGCTTGGCATAGCAACCGAGCTTTGGCGTAGCGACCGAGCTTTGCGTAGCGACCGAGCTTTGCGTAGCGACCGAGCTTGGCATAGCGACCGAGCTTGGCGTAGCGACCGAGATTGGCGTAGCGACCGAGCTTGGCATAGCGACCGAGCTTGGCTTGAGCTCGGTCACTACGTAACGACCGAGCTTGGCAAGAGCTCAATCGCTACGTAGCGATCGAGCCTTGTTCTTGCTCGGTCGCTATGTAACGACCAAGCTTAGCTTGTGCGTGGTCTGATGGCCATACTTGATACGGTCCGTGGCCAGTTTGGATACTTGTTCATTGCTTTCGGACAATCGGTGTTTAGTTTTTATGAATCAACCGAGATTGGAACAAGATTTTACCGCAATGCTCTTCGTAAAAATTCTTTTTACGAAGATTACTTTTCGTAAAAAAAAATGTTCATGCTGATTTTTATGGATATTCGGACGTTAACTTCGTCGTGACCGTTTTTTACCCCAACAGTTAGCCCCCCAGCCTGTTAGAATCGTGGATCGTTGATGAAATTCTAGCGTGCGGTTAGACGAGTTAGGCAAGATAGGCATGTTGGACGAAGTTCGTATCCGAAGATTCGTAGACAAACATTGACGAATAAACACTTATGCATATAAAAAAAAAGTTTTTTTTTACTGGGGCTGCGTCTTATGCAGGCTGCCTACGTACCCTTGTCGAAGGGATCAAGCCTTTCGTAGTTCGTTTTTGAGTGAAGATGCTTACGATCTGTTTTCCAATGAGACCGTTACGGTTTAGTTATGTGTCATGTAGAGATTATCAGGCATGTTGCTGCTGATGGCATTTTATATGGGTGTATAAGGAAGACTACGAGTTGTCATCTCGTAATCTAACTCTGTGTGAACTGCTATATCCGTGATCTGTTTCGAGAGTTTTTTGCAGTGTGTAACCTTGCGGGATTTCTGAAGACGCTCGAATATTGGCAAAGAGACAAATTTTGGGATCTCGTATCAAAGTGTTTGATACTATGCCTAGAGATGTTAGAGACCATTGTGCTGGGTTTAGGCAAGACCTAGGTTTACTCCTGGTTTTAGAGGGTGCGATGACTAATTCGACTTACGTATCCCATTTCAGTTTCATCCTGATTCCATACCGATTTAAAGTCCGCGATAGGTTCTCGGCTTATATGACTTATATGGTTGGAACCGAACATCTCTCCCAAGGATAATTTTTAAGCCTCCTGGAAGTGCTGACCAAAAATTTTGGGTTTCTTTTATAGCGCTATTATCCTTGTGTCGGATGTACGAGAGTCATCTCTACGAGATGGCTAAGTCTGTTTAGGATGTTTAGAATTTGTTGTGATCAGCAACAAACTTAATGGTAAAAATTACAATTTTGAGTCTTCGCGAAGAATACGTTTTGAGAAGATGTTAGTGCGTATGACTGTCTGGTCTTCCATGAAGGTGTTTTTATCGAGGAAGAAAATTTCGTCGAAGAATTAATCTTCAGGCGTCTGCGACGTCTCGTGATGCTGAAGATTTGTTATTCTTTCGTTTGCCGCGTTTCGTGCTTGAAATGTTCGCGGACTTGAAGATATTTCGCGATGTTGCAAGGGTTTAGTCTTAGCCCGGCGTTTGAGAAACATTCTGGTTTGACTACGGATGTTCGCAGCCAAAATTGTTGTTCTTGTTTGGATGCTAATAAATTGATTTGCGATCGAGGAATTATGACTGAGGTGTCGCATAAATTTGTCCATGGGAAGAAGCGTTTTCCTTCATAATGCTTTGTGAAGTGTTGGCCTTCCGAGATCTATTTCGTGCATTTTTCAGGATGTTTCGTATAGCTCTAGAAGCTTTGTTACGAATTTTTCCATACATGCCGCGTGTTATGGGTAAAATGTTGCGGGCTTAAAGTGAATTGTGGAGTGTATTGAACTTGGTTAATTTTCGAATAGTTTTGATTTTCCGTTAACCGTTTGGTTGTTAGAACTGAGTTTCGTTACGAAGAATTTATCATATGACTTCCGACTGTGGGCAATACGACGTTTTTAGACAAATCGTAGATTGTCGTTTAGCCGCTAAGTGATGGAGCGATGGTTTCTCAAATAGTTTGGCTTGGCGTGAGAGATGTGCTGTGATTTCGATCTTAGGTGAAAGTTACTTGGAGTTACTCATGGAGTGTTACCGAAGTTTATTTCAATATGATCTAGTCGCAGAACGTTTTTCATAGGTTTTTTTTAGAGGATTCTCATGACACATTCGTTTCTTGAACGAATTGGTCAACCAGAGGTGGATCTAGCTAACCATCGGGAGGAAAGTGCTCCTTTTAATGTGCATGTTGCTACATCTATTTTCGAGTTTTCTTCATCGCAAATGTTTTCGAAGTTTGGGAGTATACGAGTATAGTATACGTACCTACTCCCCTTTTTGTTTACGAAAGAAAACGGTTGAACCGATACTTTGAAGAGTTGTGTACGTTTCTTCGTCAGAGGTTTGGAATGATCGATAATACGGGAAGTTTTAAAGATGACAATGGACTCTGATATGAGTTTCTCCCTTCTCTCCTCTCAGAGAAACAATGAAATGAAATCGTAAAGAAGTCTGTAAAGCGTAGCCGTCAACAATGGCTTAGAAATAACATAAATAGGGTTTTTGGTCGTCCAAGGGGATTCTGGTAATTTGTGGTTACTTCTGGTCATAAAATATAGAAGGCCCACGATCTGGGATCTCCATCGATCGACGTGCAGAGTGCTGCATCGATCGACGCAGATTCCTCTTCTCGGCAGCTTCCTCTCGCGAGGCAGACTGACCACTCTTCAGTAAAACGGGCATAACCTCTGCTACAGAATGATGATTGACCTGAGACTGGTGGCATTGGAAAGCTAACTCAAAGCGCTATCGTATGTCAAAATATGGGCTCAATCTAACGGTCGGAAGGACTCCATCTATAGTTAAACATCTGACGCGTCTGTGCAACTCTGCACCTCCAAAGGCTCCAAAAGACTCCAAAATCACCATATTTCTCCTAAACGTCCCTGAACCTGTAAATACTCTAAATAGACTCCAAAACATAATAATTGTATCTTAAAACACTTTAAAACAGTTATAGACCATAATTAAAAATGGGTAAAATATATGGTCTATCAACTTCCCCAGACTTATCCTTTTGCTTGTCCTCAAGCAAAACCAACAGGCAGTCTCTCTGAAAGAGGTTTTGAAAACAGCAGGGACTCACATGATTTAAAACTTAGAATCATCACCTCTACAATATCGCAATCCACATCTAAGAAGTCCTAATCACAAAAGCACATTATACAATATCCTAGCTTAGCAACCAAATTCACCTAGCCAACATCTTAGCAAATCATGTCTGACATTCCCCTGTACCAACCTCATTTCTTAACATAAATAAATGTGTATGCTTTACCTTGGGAGTATCGATCACAAGACACATGGACTCTTACCCCAACAGGTATCTGAGTAAACAAGTAGTCTTGTTCTGGTTTCTTTTACTCTATATCTCCCTTCTCTGAATCCTTTTTATCTCAATTCCAATGAACAAAGATGCTGATGCAGTCCATCTTATTCACCTTCTTTTCGATTTTTATTATTATTATTATTGTTATTTTTTTATTTTCTTTTTCTTGACAAAGTGTAGGCGAATAGTAGGGTCATCGGTAATGTACCTACCCCTCACTTTCAACAATGTGTGATCATTCTCTTAGAGTAGAATAATGAGGTCATCGGTAATGTACCTACCCCTCTAAACCGCAAGAAATCATCTCAATCTTTTATTTTATTTTATTAGGATGCCAAAGGGAGGAGATAAGGAAACCAAAATCACTCAGACTTTTACCTTTCAAACCTGAAGGAGGAATCTGATCCAGTGTATACCAAGCTCCAAGACAAGCAGTTAAGTCAAATTAGGTTGGAGGTCAGCTTCGGTTCCTTCAAACAATCTCAGCAAGTGTGAACATAGTTGACTAGTTGATCCACTTTAGTATCTTTAGTACTATCTGCAATCAGTAAATCTAGAATGGTGCTAAAGAATGGTTAGATAACATGCATGAATCTAATAAGTTCATTATCCCCTTCTTGACTCAATAAAAACAGTTTTGAAAACATTTTATAAAACTAAATAGATAAACAAATATCAGTAAACATCCCCCCCAAACTTAAATTGCACTGCCCCTAGTGTATATATATCTAGTCGGAGTTATGGTTAGAACATAAATAATAAGTAGACAATTTAACAAGTAAGAACGATAACCTGCTCGACATCAGTATCGATCGACACAATGAATAGACAATCGATCGATGTTGATGAAGTGATGTCGATTGATAGTGGCATGGTCTCATCGGTCGATGGCTAGTGCAATCATTCGACACAATGAAGAGACAATCGATTGTTGGATATGAAGCGCTGTCTATCGATATCGAGCCGGTGTCATCGGTCGATGTGCTGAGCAATCGTCTACTCGGATCTGTTTTTTTTTTTAACTAACTAAAACACAATATTAGTAGAACCTCCCCCAGACTTAAACAACACTATCACTAGCGCTATCCAGTCTAAGATTGGTGGGAAAATAAATCATAAGGACAAATTTAACAAGGAAAAATGGTATACCTGCTTGGATGTGAGTGTCGAGCAACACAGTTAAGTGGCGATCGATACTCTTGATGCTCTGTCGATCGATGCTACGTAGCCATCATCGATTCTACTGCAATCTCGTATTCCTCGGATCTTGTCCTTTTACTTAACATAAACAAAACATTTAATACAATTAATAAATAAATAATAAAACCAATAATCAATAAAAATAATAATAATAATTTTTTTTTGATGAACAGTGCTTTGCTACAGTGTCGCTCGATGTTGCTGCTATTGTGTCGTCGTTACTATTCATCTTTTTTTTTTTTTAACCTGAAATCTTTAGAAAACAAAGAATCAGTAATAAATGAAAGATAAACCATATTTAAAATTACCTAACAGTGGGTTGCCTCCCACTCACCGCTTATTTTTAGTCATTAGCTTGACTTCTGGAGATCCGACTAAGTCCGCATAAGAATGAGAACTTGCTCCAAACCAAGTCTCAGTGTCTACTCTTTGAAGCTTTATCATTCTTGTGTGAAAGCCTCCTCCATAGACTTTTCTCCTTTGTCTATCATCTCAACAATAAGGAGTGCTTTAAGCTTTGCATATGGATGTGAGAAGCATCTGCTGCGCACTCTTGATTTTCTGATACTATCTGAAAAGTAAGGAGTCAATGGTAATTGAGAACCTCCTTTGGTTCGTTTCCGCTTCTTCCAATTTCTCCCCTTCTTTCCCACAGACTTGTGTAATCTCACTCTGGATTTCCTGGCATCATCTGAGAAGTGAGGAATCAATGATATCTGAGAACCTTCATTGATTCTCTTTTTCTTCTTCCAGTTCCTCCATTTCTTTCCCCCAGACTTGTCTGAATGCGTGGTGGTATCTCCATAAAAAATATTTCCACACAATTCATACTCATTCTGCTCTGATTCGCGTCTGGTGTCGATCGATGGTATCTGATCGGTATCGATCGATGATGAAGTGTTAGTGTCGATCAATTTTGTTCTGTTGATGTTGCTCGATGGTACTTCTGCTGGGCAGTTATCTACTTCATCTCTAAATCGCAGCCCTCTCTGATAAGCTTCTACATGATGTTGATCATTCAATACCTCAATGTAAGAACTCAGATACACACCTTTATCTGGTGGGATAGGAGATTCAACTTCAAACACTGCACATGGAACCATAATCTTCACAGGATCATGTATCCTCTTCACTCTTTTGCAAATCCCAACAGCTTCTTCTGCGCATATAGGTGGTCTTATATGTTCGAGAATATCAATGTGTGATGTCTTAGACATGTGCATTATCTCCTCAATCGTTCCTGGTTCAATTGGGTATCCAGATAGTTCATCCAAACATGGGTGTCGATCGATACAATCTGGCGGGCGTCGATCGATACAGTCGGGTGTATGTTGATCGATGTTAGACGGCGACTGTAGATCGATGTCGTAGGGTGGGTGTCGATCGATCTCATCAGGTTTATGTCGGTCGATGTCGTCAGCCTTTAAGGAATTTTCCAGACCTTTTCCCAAAGTGTGGTGATCATCAAACTTCTGCTTCGGGTTCTCGTCTAAATCCCCAAGCCATTCCTCCAGCTCCAAGAAGTCTTCCATAGTTACTTCTTCACTCGAATCCAAATCTCCAAGCTGTTGCCCATCCTCTAACTCTAAGAATTCTTCTATTTCCAAGAAATCTTCCATGGTGATTTCTTTTTCTACTTTTTGGCAGGATAACAACTTGATACATCGATGCTCTTCAGTGTCGAGTCTGCAATGTCCTGCGGAAAACTCGATTTTTCAGGTATTTCGAGTGGTATCTATCGACAAGAGGAGTTTGTGTTGATCGATGTTTGAAGGCTGTGGTCGATCGATGTTGAAGTAGGAGTGTCGATCGGTTCTGAGCTCATGTCACTAATATCGACTTTTTCCATTCTGCTCAGCTCTCCAGACACATGTTGTTCATCATCTTCCACCATATATTCTTTCATAGATCTCATCTCAATCTCTAGACTTGCTGCAGCATCATAGAGAAACTTGTTGACGAAAGCGTTTGCAATGTCATTCCAAGCATTGAGAGATCTTGGTGGTAGCTTCTTCAACCAATGAGCTGCATCCCCAGCAAGAGAGTATGGGAATAATTTGCAAAAGTAGTAGTTTTCAGAGACTCCATTGCATTTAATGGTCGAGGCTAGATCTAAAAATGTCTCCAGGTGGCTAGTGGGATCTTCATGAGGAAAACCATGGAAAGAATGCTGACCCACAAGAGAGATATATGCAGGGTGCAGCTCAAGAACAGTATTCTGAAGTGCTGAACTACGTAATGCAGAATTCTTAGCATAGGCGTCCTCAGGACTGTTATAGTCTCTAATTGCCTTCGGTCGTCCAGTCCTTAACATACACAGTGGTAGCATCAGGGATTGTAGAAGGTATCAATTGATGAAAAATATATGTATCGATCGTTTCTGAAGTGCGGCTATCGATCAATTCTGAGTTACTACTGTCGATCGATGCTGAAGTCAGATATTTTGTATCAGCTTCTTCTACTTTGCTCTGATCTCCTAATACATGATATTCATCATCCTCAACTGTATCATGGTTGACCATCTTTTCTCTGTTCAGGTCGTCCTTCTGCTTACTCTCATCTGCATGGTGAACCTGAATGTTTGGCTGCTTGACACGAGTTGTCGGTGTTCCAATATCTCCATTCTCCTCGCTGTAGATGAAGTCAATAATTTGACTCATACTAATCATTATTCCTTTCTCCCGATCTTTAATCATCTTGTCAAGCCTTTTACTTCGTGTTGCTACAGCCTCGCTGAAAAATTTTCCTATGAAGGCTTCTTTGATGTCTTCCCAGCAGGTTAGAGATCTTGGTTGCAGCTTACTGAACCAGCTAAAAGCATCTCTAGATAAACAATCGGAGAAGATCTTGCAGATAATGTGGTCTGCAGATATTTCATCGTGCTTGTTTGCTGAGGCTAACTCCTCAAGTCTCTTGATAAGATCTTTGGGATCATCATGAGGAAGACCGTAAAACAGATCCTCACTTCCCCAATCATACCATTGACTTGTCAGATTAAAGGTATTCATCTCAGCCACATCAATTACATCAGGGATTACACTACCCTTTTCATTAATTAATTGTCCTGTGCGGCTGCAAGGGCGACCTTCTTCGTCTCGCCAAATACCTTTCTTGTCGATCTTAAGTATGAGCGCTTTGACCTTCTCTGTCTCTCCGTAACTGATGTTCGTCATTGGAGGAACAGTGCCGTGATGAATAGTGTTTCGATGAACAGTGTTCGGATGAACAGTATCGCGATGAACAGTGTTCGGATGAACAGTGTCGAGATGAACAGTGTTCGGATGTTGGAGATTATAATTCCTATAGGTACCTATTTGTTGCATGCTTGATATGTTAGAGCTCAACCGCTTAACTCAGTGATCAGCTGTCGCATGTTTCACTGGTTAACAAGGTAGATCTCGTGTCTCAACGGTTAGTATGTTGACAACGTAAGAGTGTCGATCGATGGTCCTATTGGGACATCGACCGATACACCTTTGCCTACGTCGACCGATAGTCAGTTGAGGACATCGATCGACGGGTTCTAGCCAGGCCTATGCGCGAGTATGATATGCCCTATTAAGATACTAAATTTGCGGTTAGCCCTCTCTAGCAATCCTAATATGATAGATAGATGTCACGATGGGATAACAAGGGTGCTTGAGTATGCAATCCTATGATCAAGTTCTAGTTAATTACTCTAAAACAAGCAATGAATACAAATCTATCATGAATATCACAACAAGGCAGATCTATAGTTTGGAGCTAATCCCACAAACCTATCTAAACCCTAAACCTAACAGGTGGATCTATTCAGACATGAAGTTAGTCACATAAATCATAGATGAAATAGATGTAAAACTGAAATAGAAATGATTAAGAAAACCAATGGAGTTCCAGGAGGACTCTGATAGGAGTTCCTCCCATCTCTCCTCTCAGAGAAACAATAGAAATGAAAGCGTAAAGAAGTCTGTAAAGCGTAGCCGTCAACAATGGCTTAGAAATAACATAAATAGGGTTTCTGGTCGTCCAAGGGCATTCTGGTAATTTGTGGTTACTTCTGGTCATTAAATATAGAAGGCCCACGATCTGGGATCTCCATCGATCGACGTCCAGAGTGCTGCATCGATCGACGCGGATTCCTCTTCTCGGCAGCTTTCTCTCGCGAGGCAGACTGACCACTCTTCAGTAAAACGGGCATAACCTCTGCTATAGAATGCTGATTGACCTGAGACCGGTGGAATTAGAAAGCTAACTCAAAGCTCTATCTGGTGTCAAAATATGGGCTCAATCTAACGGTCGGAAGGTCTCCATCCATAGCTAAACATCTGACGCGTTTGTGCAACTCTGCACCTCCAAAGGCTCCAAAAGACTCCAAAATCAACATATTTCTCCTAAACGTCCCTGAACCTGTAAATACTCTAAATAGACTCCAAAACATAATAATTGTATCTTTAAACACTTTAAAACAGTTATAGACCATGATTAAAAATGGGTAAAATATATGGTCTATCACGTTTCAATGAGGATTCAAACGAGAACGCAAGGGAGGACCTTTCTGAGGCCTTACAGGTCGCTATGTAGCGAGTGGAGAGTTGGCTCGTAGCGACCGAGCTGTGTGCGTGCTCGGTCACTACGTAGCGACCGTCCTGTGTTCTTGCTCGGTCACTACGTAGCGACCGAGCTGTGTGAGTGCTCGGTCGCTACGTAGCGACCGAGCTGTGTGCGTGCTCGGTCGCTACGTAGCGACCGAGCTGTGTGCGTGCTCGGTCGCTACGTAGCAACCGAGCTTGGCTAGAGCTTGATCGCTACGTAGCGACCGAGCTGTTTAATCGATTTGCTGCGCTTCCTTTTTTGCAACCAAGCTTGGCTAGAGTTCGATCACATCGTTTCGATCAAGCGTTTTGTGGCCATGAGTATGAGTAATTCGTAACCTCCCTTCCTTCTAGCGCCAAACTGTGGGAACCGAAATTCGCACTGTAGATTTACATTTAAATTAGGAAACTAGGAAAACCCTAATTTCCCAGAGATCCCAGATCTCTACAAGAGCCAACGACAAGTGACCAAATATATGCGGAAATCATGAAAAGATAACAAACGAGTTTTGAGAAAATAGTGGATCTTATTTCGAGTCCGCGTAAGAGCGTTGCGATCATTACAAGAGATCATAAAAGCTTTAGCCGCAAAGGCTGTCAGCGAGTTACTTAGTTCTAGCGGCCTAAAAGCTCAAATCTAGTTGAGTCGCAGCTCGATAACAAAAGACGAAAAAGATATATAAAAGGTTTTTGATTGATTTCGGAATGAACCTTGTTAAAGGCTGCCTACGTACCACTTTCGAGGATCAAGCGGAACGTAGTTCAATTGATAGAGGTGGACAAGAGATCGAACTGCCTGGGCGAGTTCGTCTAGTAATTGAGTGCCAGTCATAGAAACCTAACTTGTCGAGAATAAAGCCTAAAGTTTCTAAGTGCAGAGAATTCTAAGTCTAAAAGAGTTTCCCCCCCTCCATGCCTCTCGCCTAGGAGTCCTTATATACTCCTCCAAGTTCGGTTTAAGACTTTTCCCTTCTGCCCTTAAGCCGTCTTAAGTGAAAAATGGAGATATTCCATTTTTTTCGATCTTCAAGTTTATCTTCGGAAACATGACATTTATCCGCGGAAACTTGACATTTATCTTGCCTTACGAACCAAGCATAAACCGTCATAGGGTTTACGGGCTTTTGGTTAAAAACTCGTAAGTGGGCTTCGAGGCGCATTTTAGGTCTCTTTGGACAGTCTTTCGAGTCAAAACGTTTATTACAGTTTCTTCGATAAAAACAAATTTTCCGCGGTTTTTATCGTAAAGTTTTACTGATGACGCTGATCAATAAGTAACAAGAAATGGTTAACCCGTGGCCTACGAGAGATATCATTAGACGAGAATGCATGGATTTGCGTTGTATCGACGTTTGGGAGAGTCCGGTAGCTATGTAGCGGCCGAGCCGTGTAGATGCTCGGTCGCTACGTATCGACCGAGCTTGGCATAGCGACTGAGCTTGGCGTAGCAACCGAGGTTGGCGTAGCGACCGAGCTTGGCGAGCGAACGAGCTTGGCGTAGTGACCGAGCTTGGCGTAGCGAACGAGCTTGGCGTAGCGACCGAGCTTGGCGTAGCGACCGAGCTTGGCGTAGCGACAGAGCTTGGCGTAGCGACCGAGCTTGGCGTAGCGACAGAGCTTGGCGTAGCGACAGAGCTTGGCGTAGCGACCAAGCTTGGCGTAGCGACCAAGCTTTGGCGTAGCGACCGAGCTTTGGCGTAGCGACCGAGCTGGTGTAGCGACCGAGCTTGGCGTAGCGACCAAGCTTTGGTGTAGCAACCGAGCTTGGCGTAGCGACCGAGCTTTGGGTAGCGACCGAGCTTTGGCGTAGCGACCGAGCTTGGCATAGCAACCGAGCTTTGGTGTAGCGACCGAGCTTTGGCATAGCAACCGAGCTTGGCGTAGCAACCGAGCTTGGCGTAGTGACCGAGCTTTGGTGTAGCGACCGAGCTTTGGCGTAGCGACCGAGCTTGGCGTAGCGACCGTGCATTGGCGTAACGATCGAACTTGGCATAGCGACCGAGCTTTGGGGTAGCGACCAAGCTTGGTGTAGCGACCAAGCCTTGGTGTAGCGACCGAGCTTTGGCGTAGCGACCGAGCTTTGCGTAGCGACCGAGCTTGGCGTAGTGACCGAGCTTGGCGTAGTGACCGAGCTTTGGCGTAGCGACCGAGCTTTGGCGTAGCGACCGAGCTTGGCGTAGCGACCGAGCATTGGCGTAACGATCGAACTTGGCGTAGCGACCGAGCTTTGGGGTAGCGACCAAGCTTGGTGTAGCAACCAAGCCTTGGTGTAGCGACCGAGCTTTGGCGTAGCGACCGAGCTTTGCGTAGCGACTGAGCTTGTCGTAGCGACCGAGCTTGGCGTAGCGACCGAGCATGCCGTAGCGACCGAGCTTGGCGTAGCGACCGAGCTTGGCGTAGCGACCGAGCCTGGCATAGCGACCGAGCTTGGCGTAGCGACCGGCGTTGTGAAGCGACTGGCGTGGTGAAGCGACTGGCGTGGTGAAGCGACCGAGCGTGGCGTAGCGACCGAGCCTGGCGTAGCTACCGAGCTTGGCGTAGCGACCGAGCTTGGCGTAGCGACCAAGCTTGGCATAGCGACCGAGCTTGGCGTAGCGACCGAGCTTGGCATAGCAACCAAGCTTGGCTTGAGCTCGGTCGCTACATAACGACCGAGCTTGGCAAGAGCTCAATCGCTACGTAGCGATCGAGCCTTGTTCTTGCTCGGTCGCTATGTTACGACCAAGCTTGGCTTGTGCGTGGTCCGATGGCCATACTTGATACGGTCCGTGGCCAGTTTGGATACTTGTCCGTTGCTTTTGCACAATCGGTGTTTAGTTTTTATGAATCAACCGAGATTAAAACAAGATTTTACAGCAATGCTCTTTGTAAAGATTCTTTTTACGAAGATTACTTTTCGTAAAAAAAAAACGTTCATGCTGATTTTCATGGATATTCGGACATTAACTTCGTCGTGACCGTTTTTGACCCCAACAGGCTACTACGATTAAATCTCGAACTAGTTTAGTACTACCGTTATGGAAAGTATAGTTTCGAAACATGATCCGTCTCTGTGAATCGAGTTTGTTTGAGAGTTTTTTTTGTTCATTATTCTTATTGATTGTTAAACCTGAATTAGGATAATAGAGGATTCAACAGTTGATTGAAATGATTGATGTTAAGAACTGTTATATATATATATATATATATATATATATATATATATATATATATATATATATATATATATATGTATATATGTGAGTCCATGTGTTGAGATTGCAGGGTGCAGAGGTGTCTGCATTAGGCCAAGGGATTTGCGGGCTGCAAAGGTGTTTGCACTAGGCCGCGGGATTTGTTGGGCACAAAGACGTTTGTACTAAGCCGTATGTTTGAGAGATCGCGGAGTATGGAGATATTTGTACTAGGCCGCGTGTTTTGCGGGGTACACAGACGTTTGTACTAGGATTCTTGTTTGTGGAGATTGCGGGAGTACAGAGTGGACTACTGTACTTATGAAACTTGTAGAGTTATATATATTTATATCCTTATGAGAAAATACAGTATGCTATCATCGCATTGGTTGAAGTATGTCTAGTCCACTAGACATATATAGATTGTTCTGTGTGGTGTAATAGGCACCGTGATTGTCTCATGCTAGAGCTAGGCCTAGATAGTTGTAGTACTATAAACTGAGCCAGTGGTTTGCGGTTTAGCATCTCATACTGACATATGGTGTTTTTAGTGCCATTATATGTGTGCTTTGAGTTAATTCTCAGTCGTGCTTAATTGATATCATTCCAGGTTTGGAGCAGGTGAAAGAGCAAAGAAGAGAGATTCATGAAGTCAGATGTCATTTTGGAGATTCGATGCGGAACAGCCAGTTAGATCAACCCAAAGGTTTTTCTCGAAGAGAACAAGCGTCGGACTGTTCCCGATCATAAAGGACACTTCCCATTCTGGAAGTTTGCCCTAGATTCCATCCTCTTAGCTCTTTGCCACCGGCGCCTCCATATAAAAAGGCCTATGCTATTATTTCTTTTACTTACGCTAGTTTTAGAAGAGACCAAGAACTATTTTGGATTTAGCAACTTGTAAGGGAGAAGGCTTCATCTCTCATTCTCACGAGAAGATTATCCTGAACCGTTGTCTTTCTACTTTATTTTATATGCAGTATTATTTAGAAACCATGTCTGTGTCATCATGCTTTATGATTGAGTAGTCGGCTAAGCTTGCTTAGGGTTGTAGGGTGTTAGTCGCATGAGCTGAACACAAATAAGTGATCTTAACTGTTCTTCATTCATATTTTTCTTACTGCTTGCATTGAATTGATCACTTAATGTTTGATCTCTAGTTTAATCACCTAGCTAACCGCTTAGGAGATAAATTGACATATATTGAATGAGCTTCACAACTCTAATCAGCGAGAGTAGATATTAGGGTATTAAGTGAACTAATCGGACCTGATCTCTAAGGCTTGCTATCGCGTTTTGTTCCAAGTGAGAGCTTAGGACTCAGGACCGATCAGCAAAAGGAGCAAGTCCACGATAGTGGATTGTTCTAGCCGAGTGATCCGAGTTCTAGACTGCACCTCATTGCACTTGAATAGTTGTTCGGTTCCATTCTCTCTTCAGGGGAAAGCTTCTCGCTGGTTGCAATCTCTCCCAACCGGTTCTCTCACTTCATGGGAACAGGTTCGATCAGCATTCCTGAGCCACTTCTACACAAAGTCCAAAACCGCGGCTCTACGGCACAAAATCTCCAATTTTAAGCAGAAGTCTGATGAACCTTTTCATGAAGCTTGGGAAAGGTACAAGGAGTACCAGAGAGAGTGCCCACACCATGGGTGTGACGATGACTACATATTGGAGGTGTTCTACGATGGAGTGAGCTATGAGTTCCGAAACACCCTTGACTCTTTGAGTAATAGAGACTTCATGACTCAAACCACACCTGGTGCGTTCGAGCTGATTGAGAACATGGCTTCAAGTTCACTAAACAAGAACAAGGAGCATGACCGCTCGAAGAGTGTGAACAGCATAGATGATCTCGCTGCAAAGGTGGACCAACTGCTTAAGGGAAACCAAAGCCAAGTGTTCATAATGGAAGAAGCAACTCCTGAGAAGAGTGCCGGTGACCTGGCGTTTGAGGCTGAAATATCAAGAGACGATCAGCAAGAGGTGAGCTACTTGAATGGGCAAGGATATCAGCTCAAAAACTACCACCCAAACCCTAACGTGCGGAACAACCAACAGCTTTTCTAGCCTAAGCAAGACAAACCAGCTGATCCTGCACAGAGTAACCAAGGTCAGTATGCTGTGTATCAAAAGAAGTACCAACCCCCGACTTATGTTCTAAGCCAACCGCAGAACAACCCACCTCAGATGTAGAAACACCAGAACACTCAACCAGCTACCTCCGCTCCTGTCGTTGCTCTGCAAGATGAGACAAAGGCTATGTTGCAGCAGCTGATCCAAGGACAACATCTCCAGGGGAAGGTTCTAAACCACGTTACTACCGAGATCAATACCAGAATGAACCATATGTTCAGAGATTTAAGCACCAAGTACGACAATGTCGCGAGCCATATGAGACAGATGGACATTCAGATTGCTCAGACTGCTGAGAGCGTTACAAGGCAGCAAAGTACTCTACCTTGTAAAACTGACAAAAACCCTAAGGAGTGCAATGCGGTTTAACTGAGAAGCGGAAAGCAACTGCCTGAGCCAGAGAAGAAGAGGTTCACTACGGCTGAGAAAGGGAAGCAGAAATAGTCGGAACAACTACCAGCCGATACCCCGACAGTTGAGAAGAATACAGAACCAGCAGTTGGAACCAATTCGCCAGGACCAGAACAACCAGCTCAAGCTGTTCGCCCGATCCCAGAGACTGTTCCTCCTCGCGAATACACTCCTAAAGTCCCTTACCCTGTTCCAGCAAATGCTACTCGTAAGGAGAGAGGAGATGAAGTGCAGAAAGATGCTGGAGGACCAAACCGTCTGACTCCCCTTGATGGATGCTATCCAAATGATGCCCTCCATGCGCAGCTTTATGAAGGGATTGACTCAGGAAAAATATCAGAGGAGAGCGAATTCATGACAGTTTCGAAGGAGTACAGCGCAGTACTTCAGAACAGGCAGATAAAGAAGCGAGGAGACCCCGACAAGTTCGTCCGCTCTATCCAGATTGGGAAGACAGTTTTTGCATGCTCCTTGGTTGATCTTGGATCCAGCGTGAACCTCATGCCCTACTATGTAGAACGACGTCTAGGATACACGCATTTCAAACTAACTAAGATGTCATTGGTGTTTGCGGATAGATCAGTCAAATCCCCGGTTGGTTTTCTAGAGGATCTCCTAGTAAAAGTCGGAAACACCTCTGTTCCAGCAAACTTCGTAATTCTGGAGCTGAAATAAAAATCTAAAGATCCTCTCATCTTAGGAAGATCATTTCTATGTATTATTAGAGCCATCATTGATGTGCGACAAGGGAAGATTTATCTGAACCTTGGGGACATAGTCATGCAGTGCAAGATGGATGAGTTGCTAAAGAAGCCGATGTTAGATGGGTAGACCTTTGAGGTTGATGAAGGGATTGACCCGCTGCAACCTCGCGAAGGAATGATCGAGGAGATTCTTACATAAGATCCACTTGAGCTTGCACTAGTAAGAGCTGAGGCCGAGCAGAGTGTCGTAAACATTGATGCAGACGGGTATGCTAAAATGCTTGATTCCGCGAGGAGTATGGGAAGACTGGTGTCGAGTCTAAGTCTGGGGGAGGCAAGCAACAGGGACGAGAACACTCCAGCTGGAGCGACCCCTACACCGAACTTGCCTGTTCCGCCGAATCAACCTGATGATCCCTGGAGCGAGCTAAAAGCTCCCAAGGTTGAGCTAAAACCCCTTCCCAAGGGGCTCAGATACGCTTTCTTAAGTCCGAATTCCACCTATCATGTCATTGTGAACGCTGAACTCAATAATATGGAAACTGCATTGCTTTTGTGTGAGCTTAGAAAGTATCGTAAGGCATTAAGATATTCACTAGCTGACATACCTGCCATTTTACCTGATTTATGCATGCATAGAATACACCTAGAAGATGAATCAATGACTTATGTCGAACAGCAGAGGAGGTTAAACCCAAATCTAAAAGATGTTGTTAAGAAAGAGATTATGAAACTTCTTGAAGCGGGTGTAATTTATGCCATATCTGATAATAAGTGGGTTAGCCCTGTTCATGTAGTACCTAAGAAGGGTGGGATCACTATTATCACAAATGAAAAGAATGAATTGATCCCTACTAGAACAGTGACAGGACATCGCATGTGCATTGATATCAGAAAATTAAATGCAGCAACTAGAAAGGATTACTTTCCACTTTCTTTTATTGATCAAATGCTTGAGAGATTGGCTAACCACCCATATTACTGTTTTTTAGATGGTTATTCAGGTTTCTTTCAGATCCCTATCCATCCACACGATCAGGAAAAGACGACGTTCACATGCCCTTACGGAACGTACGCGTACAGGAGAATGCCATTCGACCTGTGCAATGCGCTAGTAACATTTCAGCTCTGCCTGATGTCAATCTTTACTGACCTGATTGAAGACATTATGAAGGTTTCATGGACGATTTCAGCGTCTATGGAAGCTCCTTTAGTGTCTGTTTGTCAAACTTGTGCAGAGTACTAAAAAGGTGTGAGAAGAAACATCTGGTGCTAAATTGGGAGAAGTGACACTTCATGGTCAGAGATAGGATTGTTCTGGGGCATAAGATCTCCGAGAAAGGCATTGAGGTGGATAAGACAAAGATCGAGATGATGATGAGCTTGCAACCACCAACAACTGTGAAAGCTATCAAGAGTTTCTTGGGTCACGCGGGTTTTTACAGAAGGTTCATCCAGGATTTTTCAAAAATAGCGAGACCACTCACCAGACTGCTCTGCAAGGAGATCAAGTTTGATTTCGACAGTGAGTGCTTAGCTGCGTTCCATACCATCAAAGGAGCTCTAGTCAGAGTACCTGTTGTACAACCGCCAGACTGGGATCTCCCCATTGAAATCATGACTGATGCCAGCGACTTTGCAGTTGGAGCAGTCCTTGGGCAGCGCAAGGATAAGAAACTTCATGTGATCTATTACGCAAGCAAAACCATGGATGAAGCTCAATGCAGATACGCTACGACTGAGAAGGAACTTCTGGCTATTGTTTTTGCATTCGAGAAGTTCAGATCCTACCTGGTGGGATCTAAGGTGATTGTGCACACCGACCATGCTGGTTTTAAGTACCTGCTCACAAAGAAAGATGCAAAACCGAGGTTGTTGAGGTGGATTCTTCTTCTCCAAGAATTTGATCTTGAGATAAAAGACAAGAGGGGAGTCGCGAATGGGAGTGCAGACCATTTGTCCAGAATGAAGATTGAGGACGACATAACTCTTGATGAAGAACACACAGTGGAACACGTCAATGCGATTGGTCTGCGTTTCGCGGAACAACCTATGGGAATTACATCCGATTGTTCTCGCATGGCGGAACAACCTTTGTGCATGACATCCGATTGTTCTCGCGTAGCGGAACACCTAGTAGCCGCGATCCAAAAGCAGTACTCTCACCTCCCTTGGTTTGCGGATATTGCGAATTTCTTTGCTGCTGAAAAGCAACCACTTAAGTTCACTGGAAACAAGAAGAGGAAATTTTTAAGAGAGGCGAGACAGTATGTTTGGGATGAACCGTACTTGTACAAACATTGCAAGGATGGCTTATTCAGAAGGTGTGTTCCAGAGGCAGATATTCCAGGGATCCTACATCATTGCCATGGTTCTTCTTACGCAGGTCACTTCGCTACGTTCAAAACGGTTTCCAAAATCCTTCAAGCGGGTTTTTGGTGGCTAACTATGTTCAGAGATGCTCACGCCTACATAGCTCGATGCGATGCATGCCAGCGACTTGGGAACATCAGCAAGAGGAACGAGATGCCTCAGAATTAAATTTTAGAGGTTGAGGTGTTCGACTGTTGGGGAGTTGATTTCATGGGACCCTTCCCTCTGTCCTTCAAGAACGAGTACATCCTCGTCGCCGTTGACTATGTCTCTAAGTGGGTAGAAGCTATGGTGAGTCCCACTAACGATGCAAAAGTGGTGACTAAGATGTTCAGCTCCATCATCTTTCCGAGATTTGGGGTACCTAGAGTGGTCATTAGCGATGGCGGAACACACTTCATCAACAAGGCATTTCAGGGCCTGTTGAAGAAGAATGGATAGAAACACAAGGTGGCAACCGCTTATCATCCCCAGAAAACTATCAACACCTCGCGCAAGCACTGGTCACTTAAGCTGGACGATGCTCTATGGGTCTACAGAACAGCCTACAAAACGCCGCTAGGGACAACTCCCTATCACCTGGTCTACGGTAAGGCTTGTCACCTTCCTGTCGAACTCGAATATAAGGCTACATGGGCGGTCAAGTTACTGAATTTCGACATCAAGCCAGCAACTGATAGGCGCATGATCCAAGTTCACGAGCTGGAAGAGATAAGGCACCTCGCCTATGAGAGCTCCAAATTTATAAGGAGAAGACAAAGGCCTACCATGACAAGCGAATCATTGCCAGACGTTTCGAACCAAACGATAAGGTCTTGCTCTTAAATTTCAGGCTTAGGCTGTTTCCAGGCAAGCTGAAGTCCAGATGGTTCGGACCCTTCACCGTTAAGGAAGTTCGACCTTACAGAGCTGTTGTGTTACTGGACAGAAAGGGGGACGAGTTTGTAGTCAATGGTCAGCACATAAAGCATTACCTTGATGACTCCACTATCGCAGAGGGTGAAGAAATTCCCCTAAGTGATCTCCCATCAGCCTAATCGGCTGAGCCAAGTCAAACTAATGACTTTAACTAAGCGCTTGGTGGGAGGCAACCCACTGGTGACTGTATATATTGTTTTCTATAGTCTATTTTATTTCTTTTCAGATTTATTTTGTAGGTCAAAAACAAGAAAATCCGGACACTTCAGTCAGAACTACCAAAGGACTGTTCTTCTGGTGGAACAACCCATTGCATGTTCCAGGTAAGTGTTCTGGACCCAAAAAAAATAATATATATATATATATATATAAAATTAAGGAGAGTGATTAGGGTTTCGCATATTTAAGGCCCCACCCTTCAACTTTTCCATTTTCACTCCGCCGTACACTGCTCCCTCCCATGCGATTTTGAAGCAATCACCACATCATAAACTCTCAAACTTTTTAAGTGATTCTTGCTTCTAATCCTTTTTGCATTTTCTAGTTCTTTTTGCAGACCATTTGCTCCATTCATCACGGTAAGAGGCTCAGCAATCACCATTCAATCACGATTTTGGTTTGAAAAGCTCACCCTTCTAAACGATTTGAATAGTTCGGTTCTTGTTAGAAATAGCTTGGCTCGAACCCCCCTTTTGCTGTAGGGTTGATTTAGAAGTGGAACTTTTTGTCTCTTAGCCCTAGAGAATCGCGGTTTTGATAGGCATTGAACATTTGAATTTTGATTGTGCTAAGTAGAAATGTTCTGATTACGCGAGTGATTGTTCCGGTTTGTTGAAAGCGGGTTGCTTAGAAAGAAAAAGGAACAGTTCCTTCAAGGGACTTACTTTGATTCCTTTTCTTCTATGCAACCGAGAATGGAACTAATAAAGAACTTTTGGTTGCCTTGCAGATGCCTCCACGCACCAAGCAATCGGCCAATAGAATAAAGAGGACGAACAACACCCCCCCCCCCCCCCCAAAGCGAGCACAACAACCTCTCTCCGCTTTTTACCCATGGCCGCGAGAACAAGAGAATGAGCCAATCAATCTTGATGATCCTATGCTTCTGGATTTCAATTGCGAAGGGTGGAACAAGGAGACAGCTAGTCAGTACAGTGCTCTCCTCAAGGTCGAGATACTGCCTACCCGTTTCTGCCACGCCGAGACTCTCGTTGAGCTTGGTATCAACGAGGATGTGTTCGAGACACTGCAAGCGATGGGGATCGCTCCCCTTTGTTACGCTATGCACGAGCTCTACCCTGATCTAGTCCGCCAAGTGCTCGCCACCGCCACAATCACTTATGAGGACTGCGCTGCTCCTTCCTACGCCAACTGTTCCTTATCATTCATGCTGATGGAGAATATTGCTCCCTGTCCCTCGACAAACTCAATGAAATCTATGAGATTGCGAATGAGCCGAGAGAGGTAGCAGTAGCAAAAAAGTTTGCCCCATCCAACACCTTTTGGGACTTCATTGCGAATGGGAACTTCACACCACGCAAGGCCTACCAGTCCCAGATCAGGAACCCGGCACTTAGAGTCATTGCAAAGATCATCTCAAAACTCCTGTTTGCCAAGGATCAGACTTCAAAGGTGACAAACGGAGAGCTGCAAACCCTGTATGCAGGCATTGAGGATGAGATCTGCGCCTCAGGGTCATGCATTCCCATTCAGAAAGTCAGGATGAACCCAGGCTTTCATTTCATCACCATGTTCTGTGAGAGGAAGTTGTGTCTGATGCACGGCACAAATAAGAAGGACAGAAGCGGTAGCTTGCTCACGCCACTCTTCAAACATTTCGGCATTGATCTCAGCAAATACAAGGTGAACATTGAGATACAGTACCTCGACATCAGGGACCTCATGGTGTGACACATCATGCAAGGTGAGGATACCTACAGCTTCTTCGATAAGGATGGTATCCAGCTGTTCACAAAACTGCCTCACCCCGAGATCACCAGGTTCAGCGTGTTCGACAACATACGCTTCCTCCCACCACCCGAGCTCCTTTGCACTGATCCACGTGCTGCAGCACCTGACGCGGACATGGAGGATGTTGAGGACATCACCCCGGAGGCTGACCCATCATACGAACTCGGAGAGCTGGCAGATGTGACCGATGATCAGGCTTACCGATGCTGGATGGTTGACTCGCAACGGAAGAACAACAGCATCATGCGGAGGATCCTCCACCTCGTCACTGGCGGCTGCATTGGCGGAAGTACCCAGCGACAGCCTCCAGCAGAGCAGACTCCACGATCGCACCGTCCAAGAAAGGCGCCTATGGGAACAGGCCCTTCAACCGAGGAGGTCAATCGCTCGCGCAACAGACGTTCGTTTGATCCGGCCGAGAGCGGCGAGTCCGACTGAGGTCACAAGGACTATTCTCTATCCATTGTTCTATCCATCTGAACTCTTTATTTTTATGTTTTATTTTCTATGCTTTGTGTTGTTATTTGGCTGACCTCGGCTTCGTTTCACACCAGGGATGGTGTAAATTAAGTCTGGGGGAAGCACTTGTTGTGTGCTGAAACTCTATTTATTTACTTCTGACTCAGTCCTTATGTCTTTTGCATGTTTTATTGAGTCAGTTTAGGATTGAGTCAGTTTAAACTCTTGTGGGAATTAGGACCTTCTGTTGTGATAATCTTTTTAGCCACCTCGTGCTCAAACATTCTTATCCAGTGACCTTAGCAGTGATGAAAGACCCACACTTGGACCTGGAACACCCCTGACTTATCTCATTTGATTCTCCAGAAGCTCTCAACCGATCAGGTTACACTGGGTAGACTCAACTCCACCTAACTTGAACTTAATCTTGACTGAAATTCTTCTTTTTATAGGCACTAGATCAGGGAAACGAGACTTACACTCAGGACTTCTTATTCCTTTTACCGATCTTGCTGATCCTGAGTGGCTAGCTCATCTTTAGCAAGTTCCCACCTTGCGCCTATGCCTTTATTTTCACCCTCATTGTAATAACCCTCACGACCAGATATAATTTTGGTCGAAATTTTTTTTTAAGATCAGTTTGAAGATTGATCAATCAGAATTTAAATAAAAATCGACACGGTGAATTAATCTCTCGACGGCCTGTCTTTTGGTCGAAAAACCATCTCTTGATGGTTCTGGCCGAGTGCTAATTATTATTGTCAATTTTTATTCATGCTAGGCGAGTTTATTCAGAGCAGGACGAGATTCGAATGATGAAAAATATTTAGTCGAAACAGTCCAAAAAATATCGATAAAACTCTTAAAATTATTTTTGAACAGTCACATGTCTTGCACCTTCTAGCCTACTTGCTTTCTCAGTAATTAGGTCACATGATATGCACCTACTTGCTTACTTGCTTGCTCATTAGAAGACACATGCTGGTCACAAGCTGTTTGCTTCAGCTGCTTGGAGCTTTCTTCTTGTAAGGGAAAGGTGAGCTGCTTGTGCTGAAGCTGGTTGCCACATGTTTCTCCAAACTACCACTTTGTGTAAAGAGAAAACCCTGAAATGAAGCAACCCCATATGGTATAAAACATCTTCTTCTCTCCTCTGGACGTCCTGTTACTGCAAGAAAAACCAGAGAAAATTCAGAGAGAAAGAGAGAAAGAAAAGAGAAAAATCTGTGAGAAAAATTAGTTGAAAAATTCAGAAAAACATCAGGGAAGAGAAGTGAGCTTGGACGACCCTTTCTAACCATCATGGGACTTTAATCAGTGTGTTCTGGTGTGGTTAAGAGCTGAAGGTTTGGTGTTCAAGAGTTTAAAATCACCCAAGTTCTTTAGCCTTGGATTTTATCGGTAAGAACATATGGGTTTGATGAGATCAGTTTTGCTTGAGCTTCAGTTCTTGTTAGGTAACCAAAACTATTTGGTCTGTTTCTGATCTTGAACCTATCATGGGTATCTTGTCCTGATCAGGTTAGACGTGTGTTCAGATTGAAGTTTATATCAACCAAGTTTATCTTAAAGCTTGAGGAAATCGGTAAGCCATAGCTACTAGTTCAGAGAAGTTTTGTTTGGAACAAGTGGAATGATTTGTTAAGCTTCCTGTCCAGATTAGTTTTTAAACATGTATGTGGATTGATCTTGGTTCAGTTATGTCCCTTAGATATTTTTTTAAAGGCTTAGCTGAACTGAATTATCCTTCAACCGAACTGAACTGCTTTGAACTAAGCTGAGTAGAGTTTCTGTTGGAATCAACCTGACTGATCTTGTATCCACACATTCTGAATCAGGAGTGAAATGGAGTGTTATTAGTTGAGTTCGAGTCTAGTCTTCCCTAGCCAATCTCATGGAATCAAAGGTGAGTCTAGATAGATGATTGATGAGTAGTGAATGAATATTTCTTGATTGAACGTACTGATTGTAGATGATTGATAGGCTTTGTCTCTCGATCAATATTGAATTGGTAAGGTGTTTACTTAGTGTAAACACTTATTAAATATTTATGAATGATCATAGAGGTTTATTCCAAACCTTAGTACTTGTTCTCAAGTACTAATACATATGTATAGTATTAAATATAATTAAATATGGAAGTATTAATCATGTGAAGTCTTATTATAAACCTGTCTTCCAAAATATTCCCGTATGAATGATGATTACCGTGAGTTGGTCCTGTGATATGGAACAAGGTCACGAAGACACGATGATGGGGTCGCACCCTGGAGGCCGTGTAACTGCATGCAGCGTTAGATGTTCAATTTTTGAATATCTGATGACGATGATGGTGATGCTAACTCGCTAGACTCGTTTAGCCTTTGTGGTTTCTCGGGTCTGGTAAATATATATATATATATATATAAATATGATTATATGAATGATATGAGAGACGGGATTAGGAAGTGAGGTATATAATTATATTCACAATGATGGAAGGATAGTCCTTATATATAAATATCCAGATATGGAATATATTTCCACTGCATACAAATGAAGTTGATTGCTTGAGATATTATTAATATATGTTGGGGTCCGGGACTAGGCTCACTGAGTAAACTAGTTACTCATGACTCATTTGTGATGCAGGTAACCAATAGGCGGGAGACTTTACTCTAGGCCGGGAAGGAACAGCATTAGCCAGCGGTAGTTTTATTATCCTTGCAAAGTCATTTTGATATATCTTATGTATAAGATTTGTTGACCGAAAACCGCGAGGTTAATTTATAACAAATTTTGTAAGATGCTTTCAAATGATATATATAAAGATTGTTTTTAAAGTATGGGTTCCATATGATATTAGTTCTTGTCCGGACGAACTAACTATCAGATATTTCTTTTTCGGGTTGAAAAGCCTAGAGTGATATTCGATAGGAGCGTTGGTGTTCTTTGGTTGTTGGTCTAAGGTGATCGGAGGTATTCTGAGAACTTCGGATCGACCATCGAGGAACATCGACCGTGTTATTTCCGGTTATCAACGATCGGGGGTGTCACAAATGTGGTATCAGAGCATGGTTATACGATGCTAGAATGGGACTTGTTTCAAATGTTTTTCGAGTCAAAATGAGTCGCAAGGATAACTAGGATATGCTGGCTTGTTCCTTCATTTTAGGATAGATAGTCATGGGTAGTTACCTAACAGTGATATTTCATAGCAGAAGCACCGAGACAAGCTTGAACGGGTGGACCGTACTTACCGATGTTAGTATCATCATGCTCGAGTTTGCTACCCTCATGGTGGGGTTCACTACCGCCCTGTTAAGAGTCAGTAACGTCATGCCTTCCTGTCGTTCTTTTGAATTCTAGTGGGGGATGCCAATTCTTTAGAGAGAGATATGGGACATAATTGATACATCGAATATATCTCCGGACTCGTGTGTTATCGATGTCAAGGTGGGCGTTTTTTGTGGTCCGATTCAGAGCGATGCGACTGCACATGATCACCTAGATGCACTTATTCTTCCAGCTTCTCAAGTCTCCAGCTTATGCTGAGACGTACAAGAAACAGAGCCGTACAAGCCTGAATTGTTCAACATTTGTTTGGAGCTTAGCGTTGGAGGAAGAGATGGTTCAACTGTAGTACAAGACGATGGACACACATGCACCTTTC
This sequence comes from Brassica rapa, assembly GCF_000309985.2. Lineage (NCBI taxonomy): Eukaryota > Viridiplantae > Streptophyta > Magnoliopsida > Brassicales > Brassicaceae > Brassica > Brassica rapa. Next base: position 14,832,532 of record NC_024800.2, read on the forward strand.
TGTTGGCAACAAGACATCTTAAAGCTTATGATGGAAAGAAGTAGTGGGACCATAAGATACTGAAGAAACACTAAACCGTTTGAGGTATACTTTGGCTTGAGGCAGATTTGGGATGAAACACCCAGAGTAAAACATTGACGTGGCCAATGTTCAGAGAATTACATGAAGGATTTGGTAGCAAGCTATTTGGAGATGAACGCGATGAGCTGTTGGTCGAGAGTCAAGAATTACTTCAGAGAGGTGAGATCGAGTTGGACAGATCTCAAGAGTTCATGAAGTAGAATTTTCTACACAAGATATGGGACCGATTGAAGATTCAGTTTACGGAGTTGGTACAGTGGGATGTTTCAGCCAAGAGGTTCAGGTTGAGTTAATCATAGACAACAATTTCAGCATCAAGATATGTGGTCGAGTGAATTTCATTCATCGATTATGGTTTGGAGAATAAGCCAAAGATCAGATGGAAAATATTTGGGAACTTAGCCAAGAATTTTGTAGTAGATAAAAGACCATGGAGTCTCAGAGCTTCGGGGAGATGTTAGAGTATGACGCGAATACTAAAGAAGTTATTGCTGAAGAAGTTCACCAAATTCTGCAGAGCGTTTAATTCCCAACCAGTGAAGATCGAAGATTATTTTAAATCAGTAGATTAAGTCGCTGGGATGATTTTGGGTGTACGTTTCATCAGATCAAGATCTAGGAGGCTGAGTTGTTATGGTGGTGACATGCCAGGACAGCATAGTCGGGATCGTCCAAGTGCAAAAAATTCTTATTATTTGCATCAATGCGCTTCAGTGATTCCCTTGTGAAGAGTAAGGATGATTATTTTACCCTTGCCCATAAAGTTACCCGGTTCCTTTACCTATACCTAGGATACCAGTAGTTGGACTTGTTCACGCTTCCTTACCATTAGTCTTGATCCAAGTGTTAGGCTATTTGGGTAGAGCCTACACTTTATGGTTGTCTGGACCGTCAAAACCCCTGAAAGGTTCAATCACAGGTTTGCTTCTTATCCCATTGTGTGTTGTGTGCATTTTTAAAATTTTATGAATGATTGAAATAAAAAAAAACTTATGTGAATTGTGATCAAGGTGTCGTTAGACACCTTGCCTATGGATGGAATTCTCCGCTCATATTGTTTTTGATTCGGGAACAACACATGGTTGTAGTTCCTGAGGGATGCCATAGTATTAGAGAGGATTCACTTTTGTGAATTCAAGTCTACCATTCTTATTTGGAAGTACGGGCTGCCAGTTAAAGTTATGGTATGTCTTCCCCATTCCATAGTACTTCCGTTAGAGCGGTATGTTTCTATCTAGAATGAGATTGGCTATCTAGTTACCGAGCTCAATTAGGATATTAAGGAAAGAAGTCTTTTGAAGAGGACCAGTTATTGTTGGCCTATAATGGTATACTACTAAGTGTTCGAGTATCACTCAAATCAGTCTGGCGTGTTGAAGAACCTTTGGGAAAAGGTGAAGAAGTGTACTCTAGTAACTTGATCGTTTAAAAAGTAGAAGATGAAAAGGAGCAGAGTAGAAGACAGTCTGATAATCAGGGAAGATGAAGATGTGTTTAAGGCATTGAAAGGATGGTCGACATCTAAAAAAGTAACATGTTCAGTATTCTTGTTGAACATAAATTCACTGCAATAGCCTAGGGATTTCACCAAGTGGTTCTTGTCGAGTTTTAGTAGTAGTTAGAAGATTATGAAGATCATTTCAGATAGATCAGAAGTGTAAAGAATATTGTAAGTGAAATCATTCTTGGAATGGGTGAGTGTGTTTATTTGAGAGTAGCACCCCTGGTCTGAATCATGTTGGCGTGATTGATCGTGCATGTTCTTGTTTGATTGTTGCACGGTTAATCAAGTTAACATTGACTAGACTTGAGATGTTACATTCACGTATGGCACATCACCTCACGTTCCAAATTTTATGTTGTTGTTATGGGGGAGAGCCAGATAGAAAAGGTTGAGAAGTAATAGTCTACAGATAGAAGATTGTTAGAAAAAGTATGCAGACCGTAGTTGACAAGAATTGTGCAGAGTAAAGAATTTGGTTATCTTGAAAGTGGCTGCTCAGAAAAGAAAGGATCGGTTGGGGGAATCAAGGGATCGACCGTGAGTTGTTTTGATATGGGCAGATTAAGATAAGGTCAGATCTAATATCCAGAACTCCTTTCAGAGACTGTTCAGTAAAGAGTGTACAGCTACGTTTTTAGAATTCAGGGACGAATTCTTTTGAGGGGGGAATAATGTAATAACCCTCACGACCAGATAGAATTTTGGTCGAGAAAATTCTTTAAGATCAGTTTGAAGATTGATCGATCAGAATTTAAATAAAAATCGACACGGTGAATTAATCTCTCGACGGGCTGTCTTTTGGTCGAAAACCCATCTCTTGATAGTTCTTGTGGGAACCGAAATTCGCACTGTCGATTTCTTTTTAAATAAGGAAACTAGGAAAACCCTAATTTCCCAGAGGTCCCGGATCTCTGCGAGAGCCAACGACAAGTGATCAAAAATATATGCGGAAATCATGAAAATATAACAAACGAATTTAGAGAAAACAGTAGATCTTATTTCGAGTCTGCGTAATAGCGTTGCGATCATTACAAGAGGTCATAAAAGCTTTGGCCGCAAAGGCTGTCAGCGAGTTACCTAGTTCTAGCGGCCTAAAAGCTCAAACCTAGTTCAGTCGTAGCTCGTTAACAAAAGACAAAAAAGATACAGAAAAGGTTTTCGATTGATTTCGGACTGAACCTTGTTAAAGGCTGCCTACGTACCCCTTTCGAGGATCAAGCCGAACGTAGTTCAATTGATAAAGCTGGACAAGAGATCGAACTGCCTGGGCGAGTTCGTCTAGTAATTGAGTGCCAGTCATAGAAACCGAACTTGTCGTGAATAAAGCCTAAAGTTTCTAAGTGCAGAGAATTCTGAGTCTTAAAAGTCGTCCTCATGCCTCTCGCCTAGGACTCCTTATATACTAGCTCCAAGGTCGGTTTACGCTTTTACTCTTCTGCCCTTAAGCCGTCATAGCATAAAATGGAGATATTCCATTTTTTCCGATCTTCGTATTTATCCTCAAAATTTCGTATTTATCCCTGGAAACTTGAATTTATCCTTCCTTGCGCGCCAAGCGTAAACCGTCATACGGTTTATGGGCTTTTGGTTAAGAAATCGTAAGTTGGGCCTCGAGTCGTGTCTTAGGTCCTTTTGGGCCGTCTTCCGACTCGAAACGTTTATTACGACTTCTTTCGATAAAGAACGAACTTTCCGCGGTTTTTACCGCAAAGTTTGATTGATGTCTTAGAATGGTCGGAAGACATGAACTGAGTTCGCTACGGTCTTCGGGAGATAGCATCGTAGGATAGACGAGAATGCATGATTTGGTGTCGTATTGATGTTTCGGAAGAGTTCGGTCGTTACGTAACGACCGAACAGAACGCACGCTCGGTCGCTACGTAGCGACCGAGCTTGGCTGAGCTCGTTCGCTACGTAGCGACCGAGGGAGACAGACGCTCGGTCGCTACGTAGCGACCGAGCTTGGCTCGAGCTCAGTCGCTACGTAGCGACCGAGCCGGACGGACGCTCGGTCGCTAAGTAGTGACCGAGCTTGGCTGAGCTCGGTCGCTACGTAGCGACCGAGCGGGACGGATGCTCGGTCTCTACGTAGCGACCAAGCTTGGCTCGAGCTCGGTCGCTACGTAGCGACCGAGCGGGACGGACGGTCGGTCGCTACGTAGCGACCGAGCTTGGCTCGAGCTCGGTCGCTACGTAGCGACCGAGCAGGACGGACGGTCGGTCGCTACGTAGCGACCGAGCTTGGCTCGAGCTCAGTCGCTACGTAGCGACCGAGCGGGACGGACGCTAAGTCGCTACGTAGCAACCGAGCTTGGTTCGAGCTCGGTCGCTATGTAGCGACCGAGCGGGACGGACGCTCGGTCGCTATGTAGCGATCGAGCTTGGCTCGAGCTCGGTCGCTACGTAGCGACCGAGTAGGACGGACGCTCGGTCGCTACGTAGCGACCGAGCTTGGCTCGAGCTCGGTCGCTACGTAGCGACCGAGTAGGACGGACGCTCGGTCGCTACGTAGCGACCGAGCGGGACGGACGCTCGGTCGCTACGTAGCGACCGAGCTGTGTGCATTCTTGGTCGCCGCGTATCGATCGAGCTTGGCTTGTCCGTGGTCCGATTACTGTACTCGAGCTTGTCCGCGGCCGAATTGGATACATGTATGTTTTCTTCGGACAATCGGTATTTAGTGGTTCGATTGAGATTTGAACAAGATTTTACCGCAAGGCTCTTTGTAAAGATATCTTTACGAAGATTACTTTTTCGTAAAAACATTCATGCTGATTTTTACGGACTTTCAGGAATTGATTCCGTCGTGACCGATTTTGACCCCAACAGTTCTGGTCGAGTGTTAATTATTATTGTCGATTTTTATTCATGCTAGGCGAGTTTATTCAGAGCAGGACGAGATTCAAATGATGAAAAATATTTAGTCGAAACAGTCCAAAAAATATCGATAAAACTCTTAAAATTATTTTTGAACAGTCACATGCCTTGCACCTTCTAGCCTACTTGCTTTCTCAGTGATTAGGTCACATGATATGCACCTACTTGCTTACTTGCTTGCTCATTAGAAGTCACATGCTGGTCACAAGCTGTTTGCTTCAGCTGCGTGCAGCTTTCTTCTTGTAAGGGAAAGGTGAGCTGCTTGTGCTGAAGCTGGTTGCCACATGTTTCTCCAAACTACCACTTTGTGTAAAGAGAAAACCCTGAGCTGAAGCAACCCCATATGGTATAAAACATCTTCTTCTCTCCTCTGGACGTCCTGTTACTGCAAGAAAAACCAGAGAAAATTCAGAGAGAAAGAGAGAAAGAAAAGAGAAAAATCTGTGAGAAAGATTTGTTGAAAAATTCAGAAAAAAATCAGGGAAGAGAAGTGAGATTGGACGACCCTTTCTCACCATCATGTGAATTTAATCAGTGTGTTCTGGTGTGGTTAAGAGCTGAAGGTTTGGTGTTCAAGAGTTTAGAATCACCCAAGTTCTTTAGCCTTGGATTTTATCGGTAAGAACATATGGGTTTGATGAGATCAGTTTTGCTTGAGCTTTAGTTCTTGTTAGGTAACCAAAACTATTTGGTATGTTTCTGATCTTGTACCTATCATGGGTATCTTGTCCTGATCAGGTTATACGTGTGTTCAGACTGAAGTTTATATCAACCAACTTCATCTTAAAGCTTGAGGAAATCGGTAAGCCATAGCTACTAGTTCAGAGAAGTTTTGTTTGGAACAAGTGGAATGATTTGTTAAGCTTCCTGTCCAGATTAGTTTTTAAACCTATATGTGGATTGATATTGGTTCAGTTATGTCCCTTAGATATTTTTTAAAGGCTTAGCTGAACTGAATTATCCTTCAACCGAACTGAACTGCTTTGAACTAAGCTGAGTAGAGTTTCTGTTGGAATCAACCTGACTGATCTTGTATCCACACATTCTGAATCAGGAGTGAAATGGAGTGTTATTAGTTGAGCTCGAGTCTAGTCTTCCCTAGCCAATCTCATGGAATCAAAGGTGAGTCTAGATAGATGATTAATTAGTAGCGAATGAATATTTCTTGATTGAACGTACTGATTGTAGATGATTGATAGGCTTTGTCTCTCGATCAATATTGAATTGGTAAGGTGTTTACTTAGTGTAAACACTTATTAAATATTTATGAATGATCATAGAGGTTTATTCCAAACCTTAGTACTTATTCTCAAGTACTAATACATATGTATAGTATTAAATATAATTAAATATGGAAGTATTAATCATGTGAAGTCTTATTATAAACCTGTCTTCCAAAATATTCCCGTATAAATAATGATTACCGTGAATTGGTCCTGTGGTATGGAACAAGGTCACGAAGACACGATGATGGGGTCGCACCCTGGAGGCCGTGTAACTGCATGCAGCGTTAGATGTTCAATTTTTGAATATCTGATGACGACGATGGTGATGCTAACTCGCTAGACTCGTTTAGCCTTTGTGGTTTCTCGGGTCTGGTAAATATATATATATAAATATGATTATATGAATGATATGAGAGACGGGAATAGGAAGTGAGGTATATAATTATATTCACAATGATGGAAGGATAGTCCTTATATATAAATATCCAGATATGGAATATATTTCCACTGCATACAAATGAAGTTGATTGCTTGAGATATTATTAATATATGTTGGGGTGCGGGACTAGGCTCACTGAGTAAACTAGTTACTCATGACTCATTTGTGATGCAGGTAACCAATAGGCGGGAGACCTTACTCTAGGCCGGGAAGGAACAGCATTAGCCAGCGGTAGTTTTATTATCCTTGCAAAGTCATTTTGATATATCTTATGTATAAGATTTGTTGACCCAAAACCTCGAGGTTAATTTATAACCAATTCTGTAAGATGCTTTTAAATGATATATGTAAAGATTGTTTTTAAAGTATGGGTTCCATATGATATTAGTCCTTGTCCGGACGAACTAACTATCGGATATTTCTTTTTCGGGTTGAAAAGCCTAGAGTGATATTCGATAGGAGCGTAGGTGATCGGAGGTATTCTGAGAACTTCGGATCGACCATCGAGGAACATTGACCGTGTCATTTCCGGTTATCTACGATCGGGGATGTCACACTCATACACTCTGTTTTTCAGTGTCATATGTGCAGATATGTGCAAAAGGGCCGGAGAGGAAAGGATCGACGCAGCCTCTTACTCGTTAATGCCACACATTCAAGAAAGAGAGATCAAGCATGAAGAGAACAGTCGATAAGACCAGGCTCTAACAGGAGAACAGTCTAAAGGTGTATGTTCTAACCCAAGGAACAATGGCCACCAGTGAGAAACAAAAGAATAGACCACCAGTGGCTGCAAAACATTCATTCTATTGCCTCTCCCTCGCAACCCCATCACTGTTTCAAAAAAAAAGAAAAAAATGTATATATATATATAACGTTTCTATCTATATATATATATACACGCCACTGGGAGGGCTGAGCAAGGAGTTGGTACCAAATTTTGAGGAGTAAGAAGGGGAAGTCAAGAACTTAAGAACAGTCCCACAGTTGATCCGAAGGAAAGAACAACTTCATCTGTGAAGCAGAAACGAGTAAGGGCTGTGGATATCAATGGATCCGTCCTCTCCTGCTATTTTGCGCGATATCCTGCATCCACTCAAATTTGATAGCCCCTAAACACTCTTAGCTCCATCATGAAAAAGCATGTTCCTTACCTAACTCGTCTACCTTGAAAAGTGCCTGTGATGAGAAACTCACGCTGTTCTTAAATTGAATTCAAAGAGTTTTGTCTCGATAGTGTACCCTTTTTCAGGTATGAGATATAGAGTATGGAGCTGATTCTCGAACAGTGGGTGTTTTGGTAAGGGTGTGTGGTCTGAGTTTTCAGCTTGTATGGTTCAAAGATGTGTGGTAAGAGTATGGCTATTGAGATTCAAGCGAGTTCCTACTCTTTCAAACCTTTCTCCCTGTTCTTGAGGCTTGGCCTTGTTCGAGGACAAACAAGGATCTAAGTCTAGGGGAATTGATATATGGTGTTTTTAATGCCATTATATGTGTGCTTTGAGTTAATTCTCAGTCCTAATTCGTACTTAATTGATATCATTCCAGGTTTGGAGCAGGTGAAAGAGCAAAGAAGAGAGATTCATGAAATCAGTTGTAACTTTGGAGGATTCGACGCGGAACAGCCAGTTAGATCAACCCGAAGGTTGTTCCCGAAGAGAACAAGCGTCTGACTGTTCCCGATCATTAAGGAAACTTCCCATTCTGGAAGTTTGCCCTAGATTCCATCCTCTTAGCTCTTTGCCACCGGCGCCTCCATATAAAAAGGCCTATGCTATCATTTCTTTTACTTACGCTAGTTTTACAAGAGACCTAGAACTATTTTGGATTTAGCAACTTGTAAGGGAGAAGGCTTCATCTCTCATTCTCACGAGAAGATTATCATGAACCCTTGTCTTTCTACTTTATTTTATATGCAGTATTATTCAGAAACCATGTCTGTGTCATCCTGCTTTATGATTGATTAGTCGGCTAAGCTTGCTTTGGGTTGTAGGTTGTTAGTCGCATGAACTGAACACAAATAAGTGATCTTAACTGTTCTTCATTCATATTGTTATTACTGCTTGCATTGAATTGATCACTTAATGTTTGATCTCTAGTTTAATCACCTAGCTAACCGCTTAGGAGATAAATTGACATATATTGAATTAGCTTCATAACCCTAATCAGCAAGAGTAGATATTAGGGTATTAAGTGAACTAATCGGACCTGATCTCTAAGGCTTGCTATCGCGTTTTGTTCCAAGTGAGAGCTTAGGACTCAGGACCGATCAGCAAAGGGAGCAAGTCCACGATAGTGGATTGTTCTAACCGAGTGATCCGAGTTCTAGACTGCACCTCACTGCACTTGAATAGTTGTTCGATTTTGCATTGACACCCGATGAATAACCCTAAGCCGACTTTCATTTAAATCGAATTTGAATCTCTAGGTATTCTAGTTACTTGCGTCACAATTGTTTTAAAAACCCCACTTGTTTCTCAGCTTGATATTGAACTCATAAGAGTAAAGAATAAACTGATCCTCTGGATTGAATCTCAAATATTACAATTACAACTGTTAACTTGACAGTAGCAAGGATTCATTTTTTGTGTATCACATACCTCGCTGAGCAACTCCCTTGTTGCTCACCCCTCATTCCTTACCTCCTTTTAGGTGAGACTGACAAACAGGAGTGATTACATCGGTTTGGTGTTTTGGGTGTTATTGGGCTTTTGGGCCCTTTGGACTTCAGACATTTTCGCTTATTCATATATTTCAGACTTTCGGCTTTATGTTGTTAATTATATTTTAGACGTTTATTTTATTTACTGGATTTCCAGCATGGATGTTGACTTTCAAATATTTATAAATGGAGATTACAGATATTATTATTTATCGTATTATTTTTATTATTTCGAAACTGACGGGGTGTTCTGTCCACCTGTGTGGTTCTTCTTATCTCCTCTCCTCACCATCTCTCTATCTCTTGGCTTTTATGGCGATCAAAGGAGGAGCACCATCGTTGTCACCAACCACCACGACTTAACGCGCGGAGTTGTGTCAGACACTGGAGATCTATGCCGTCATCATTCAGCCATCCCAAGCCACCGCCGTAGATCCGAGCTGCTTATATCGCCGGTGTGGTTGTAGCCGCAAAGCCGTCATCACCACTCGTCTTACTTGCGATCTCGTTCCATGTTCATTATTACGTAATGAGGAATGGAGAAGGAGAAGTTTGTTACGATGAAAAGATATTTTTCATTCCTTATCCCTTTACAACAGTCTCTACTTCTATTTATATACAAGCTATGACTAAACCGGTCAAAATCATAATTACATTGAACCAGCGAAAGGAAAGCAATTCAATGATATAACCAACTCCAATAGGCCCCCTCAAGATGAGCTGTATATGTTAATTAAGCTCATCTTGGATTTGAGATGTTCAAACTGATGAGGGAATAAAGGTTTAGTCAAAATGTCTGCAACCTGATCTTCAGTACGCACATGAAGGGTCTTCAATACACCTTTATCCAACTTCTCATGAACTGTATGACAATCAAGCTCAATATGTTTTGTCCTCTCGTGAAAAACCGGATTGGTGGCAATGTATATGGCAGCAGTACTATCAGAGTAAAGAACAGGCACCGTGGAGGCACACACCCGAAGATCTTTGAGCAAATGAGTCAACCACATTATCTCACAAGACGCCAATGCCAAAGCTCTATACTCTGCTTCAGCAGAAGACCTAGAAACAGTAGGTTGCTTCTTGGATCGCCAAGTAATCAATGATGATCCCACAAACATTGTAAACCCTGTTGTAGAACGTCTACTGTCTTGACAAGAAGTCCAATCTGCATCAGCAAATCCCTTCAGAGTCAAGTCTGCAGTAGCTGAGTAGAAAACTCCTTGACCAACCGTTCATTTAATGTATTGCAGGACTTTATAAACAGCATTAAGATGAGACGAACGCGGTTTGGAGGAGTACTGACAGAGCTTGTTGACTGCAAAAGTTATATCCGGACGAGTGATTGTAAGATACATCAAACGACCTACAATCCTTCTGTATCTTTCTTTGTCTTCCAATATAACTACATCAGTCTTTGATAACTTCAAATTTGGCACCATTGGAACAGAGGATGGTTTGCAAGCTAACATGCCAGTAGATGCTAGAAGTTCCAACGCATATTTCCTCTGACACAATGAAATACCAGCCGATGTTCTTGCAATTTCTAAACCCAAAAAGTATTTCAAATCACCAAGATCCCGGAGCTTGAAATAACGAGTGAGCTCATTAGTAACTTGATCAGTAAGTTCCTTGCTTGTACTGGCAATGATAATATCATCAACATAAACCAGAATAGCAGTGAAGGCATTATCATACATTCAGATGAATAATGTATGATCCCCTTGTCCTTTAGTGTATCCCATACTGATCAATGTAGCAGAGAACTTCTTGAACCACTGCCTAGAAGCCTGTTTTAGACCATAAATCGATTTCTTCAACCTTAAAACACTATTCCTGGGCAGTGTATATCCCTTTCTTTCTTCATATCCTTCAGGTAACTTTATGTACACCTCTTAATCTAACTCTCCATTCAAGAATGCATTAGAAATGTCTAACTGTCGTAGATACCATTTCTTAGATGCAGCTACCTTGAGTAACAATTTCACAGTGGCCATCTTTGCAACTGGTGAAAAAGTATCAGTGTAATCCAATCCTTCCTTCTGAGTATATCCCTTAGCAACAAGGCGAGATTTACGTCTTTCCAAAGTCCCATCCGCATTAAACTTCAAAGAATGTAACCACTTACAACCCACAGTTCTCTTTCCTGCAGGTAATTGTGCTTCCTCCCATGTATTTGTGCGTTCCATAGCCACAATTTCCGTATCCACTGATTCACACCATTCTTTAGACTCTCGAGCTTCAGCATATGAAGTGGGAATAGGTATTTTGGTGATGGTGTTTATATAAGCAAGATGATCTGGAGTGAGTTTAGAGTATGAAAGAAAGTCTGAGATAGGGTGAGCTGTATCATTAGTAATAGAGTTACAGTAATAGTCCTGTAAATGAGCAGGTGATTTACGAGGACGAGATGAAGAAATTTCTGGTGGAAAGATAGGAATGGAAGGCGTAGAAGTTGATTTGAGTGGTGATGAAAAAGATGATGGAATGATAGGAGATGATGGTGGATTAGTGTTACCTGAGAGCTGAGAGTCTATTGATGTGAAGCTCTTCAAATAATTCTCAGGTGTAGAATCTTTCTTCAATGGGAAAATGTCCTCATGGAATGTTACATTTCTGGTGATGAAAGTTCTATTACTTTCCAAATCCAGGAGTTTGTAACCCTTATATCCTGAGGGGTAGCCAATGAAGACACACACTTTAGAACGAGGTTGAAACTTATGTCTCTGCTTTGGTGAAGTTGAGGCGTAACATAAACATCCAAACGTCTTGATCTGTGAGTAATCATGAGCTTTACCCGTTAAGATTTCATGTGGTGCCTTTTTCTGTAGGACCTGAGAAGGAGTCCTATTGATCAGAACGGTAATGGTAATTGATACTGAAACATGATCGCACGAGCAACATTGAGAATGTGCTGATGTTTACGCTCAACCACTGAGTTTTGTTCCGGAGTCTCTGGACAAGAATGAAAAGCCTTAATCCCTTTCTCCTGATAAAAATCTGTAAACATGAGTTCAGGGGCATTATCTGATCGCACAGCCTTGACTCTCACGTTGTACTGATTCTCTACCAATTTGATGAAAGCTGGGAAAACAGTTAAGACTTCATTCTTTGTGTGTAACAAGTAGATCCAGGTGGCTCTAGAATGGTCATCAACAATCGTTAAAACATAACGGTAACCTTCATTTGTTTCCACTGAAAATGGACCCCAAGTATCAATATGTAACAGTTCAAAGTTTGAGTTACAAATATTGTGGAGAGAAGTATAAGACAGTTTCTTCTGTTTTGCCAAATGACAAGTATGACAATAAGAAGATCCTTTATTCTTCATTCTTGTAGTACCCAATGCTTCAGAGATGACATCCAATCTGTGGTAAGAGGGGTGACCCAACCTCCTGTGCCAGACACCATGATCGACAACTGCATTAACAGAGACTTGAGGAGCAGTTGTATCCAGCACATAAAGGTTGCCAAGACGTCTACCCTGACCAATCGTCAACCCTCTGATAGGATCCTGGATAGTACAAGAAGAAGGATCAAATATCACACGAGATCCAATATCAGAAGTCAGAGAGCTGATACTGAGTAGATTCAATCTGAATTCAGGAATAAACAACACATTGTTGAGGCATATATGTTTGTTGAGTTGAATCTTCCCCACACCACTGATCTTAATAGTGGCTCCTGTTGATAAATTCACAAAACTCTCAACTGATGTGTCAATTGTGGAGAATAGATTCTTATCATGAGACACATGATGTGTTGCTCCAGAATCTATAACCCACGTCTGAGATGACATAGTGTTTTGAGAAACCATCATTATACCAACAAAGAACTGTGTGGAAAGAGAGAAATTGATACCAGAGGTGCTTGGTTCATGAGGAGCAGAGGTAGAGTTTGATTGAAGCTGAGAACTGAACAAGGCAATGAATTGTTGGATCTGATCTTTGCTTAGATTTCCAATCATGTTCTCAACTGTCGAATTCTTTGTCTCTGCATTCACCAAGGGAGATAGAGTAACTTGAGCTGCGACTTTAGGAGTTGAAGAAGATCTCTCATTTCCTTTGTATTTTGAGACAAATCCAGGAGGAAAACCATGTTTCTTGTAACATCTCTCTGCTATGTGTCCCACTCTTTTACAAAAGGAACAGATAGGACGACCTTTGTTGGGACCATTCTGAACATAGGAGATGCTTTTCTCAGTCAAGTTATTCTCAGAAACTTGAAAAGCGGTAGGAGATGGTACTGTGGTTGAGAATCCTTTCTGGCTGTCGTCTTGATCAAGAATGTTATATATCACACCAAGGGACGGGAGAACTTTCTTCATGATTATCTGTCTTCGAATGATGGTGTAAGACTCATTCAATCCAGCCAAGAACTTGACAATCTTAGCTATGTCAGCTTTCAATTGAATGCGAGCCGCATTTCCACAAACGCAAGGTTTATCAGGTTCGTCTGCACCCTCAAGATTATCCCACAGAGTTTTTAAAGTTGTGTAATACTCTGATAGAGACATCGTTCCCTGGCGCAGATCCTGTATCTCCTGAGTGAGGTTGAATGTGCGTGGAAGATTGGTGAGATGGATACGTCCATGGAGATCACGCCAAATATCTGAAGCATCAGTCAAGCGTAGGATACTGCGATATATCTGAGGAGATACATAGTTCAATAACCATGACTTGACCATGCTATTGCATCTGGACCAGAGGCGAAAGGTAGGATCTATATCAGGAGGTCTGATGAGAGTTCCATCGATGAAACCTATCTTATTCTTAGCATCCAAGGAAATACACATCGCAGCATTCCAATCATCATAATTAGGTCCATGTTTCTCGTAAAATCCGCAGAAACAACGCTACTTTGACATATGTATACATATCACCGATTTACAACCTTCGTAAAACCATTCCCCGTTACTTACGGAAAATCCCACGTACAATCAGACCAAGTCTTACGAAGAAACTTTCTAAAGTTAACATAACAGGCTTTATGAAAAACCCAGCGGCTCGCTGGCTTCTGCTTTCTTTTCCCTCGGTCACATCCGAGAAGGCAGTCATCCCGCCGCTGACTCCACACTGGTTATGTAGCAAACCTCTTGGGCTTCGTCTTCCTCAGACAAAAAAGACTCGATTTCATAAGACTATAGGTCACATTATACGAAATATTCATCGTATAACTGAAACTTAGAGCGGAGAATCGTTTTCTACGACTATCGGCCATATTAGCATGGATAACCCCGACAAACATGGCATATCAATCTCGACAAGCGCTCTTTGGCCCTCGGTCAATTACGCCTTCCACTAAAGGTCCAAACCAATATTTGCCATCCCCTTAAGGACGATCGTAAACTAACATAATGTTAAAGTACCATGGTCTAATCCTTGACCTACAACATCCTTGGCTATCTGAGCAAAGTTGAATAGAGATGAGAGATAGACCTGGATGATCCGCATTTTTCAAAAACAAAGGAGATTGGTTTGGATCATTCAGATTCATGTTGATCGGAGCTTGCTGTTTTGCGACCGGAGCAGTATTTGCTGATGGAGCTAGAGGTGGTGCAATCGGAGCTTGGGGAGGTGAATCGGGAGGTGTAGTGTCGGTTTCATTGACGCGCGAAGGTCTCCGAGCTGGATTCCGAGCTGCGCTTGTCGATGCAACCGAACGAGTCGAACGGAGAGTTTGGATCTTCCGTACAGAAACCATCGGAGCTCAAAAAACGTATGGATCGGGATAATGAGATGATGAGAGAAGCTCAGATGATGAAGAACGAAGAAGATCAAGTAACCATGGAGCTCGATGGCTCTGATACCATATTACGTAATGAGGAATGGAGAAGGAGAAGTTTGTTACGATGAAAAGATATTTTTCATTCCTTATCCCTTTACAACAGTCTGTACTTCTATTTATATACAAGCTATGACTAAACCGGTCAAAATCATAATTACATTGAACCAGCGAAAGGAAACCAATTCAATGATCTAACCAACTCCAATATTCATCATAAGCTTCCGCAACGTGTTTCCCTTACACAATGACTCTTAATTGTGTTATTTGCTCAACCGTGAGCTCATGCATGGGGGTTGCATCACTTTTCTTTGTCTCTTGATAAGCAAGTAATTCCAACCATAAACCCTAGCTTTACATATTTATTAATATACTAGGTAATAACCCGCGCAAGTGTGATTATTAGTTTCGTTATTTTTTAATAAAGAGACGTTAATCTGTTTAATCTGGATATCAGTTCGGTTTTAGGTTTTTTTTTGGTTTTTAAACTCCTAAAATATAACTATTATTTTAAATCAATACTTATTTGGTTTGTTCGGTTAAAATGTTTGATGTTTTTGGTTTTTTTTCTGTGATAATCAAAATTACTATTATTTGTTTGTTTTCATGTTATGAATCTTAGATAGTCGTTTATGTCAAACCAATGGTTTCGTATTATAGTTTATAAACAGGTAATAGTTAAAAAAGAAAAGAACTTATTAAGAAAAATAATTTTACTACAATTTGATCGATAGTGGAAAAAGCATTAAGAAAAAAGAATATTTTAACTTTTAAAAAAATAGATATTTCAGTTGTGGTAAATACTTAGTTATAAGGTACTCACGTCAATGTGCACATGTATGTGTATGTAAAAGTATATAAAGATGGTTGATAAATATATAAAGATACTATTAATTAATATTAAATGACATTTTTTCAAAATAATACATGAAAAATAAAATTCTTAAAATAAAATTATTTAAAAACAAAAATATTGCAAAATTTATATAAACTATAATATATAACTTATATATAACTCTTTAAATGTATGTATATATATATGCATATAACAGATCAAATTGGATATTCGTTCCTATAAATATTGATATTTTTGATTTTCTTTTTTTTTTACGGACACTGCATTTTAGTATTTGATTTGCTTTGTAGAGTAACGGATATACAGATTTTTCGGTTCGAATCAAAAGGGATAACGAATCGAATCAAAATTTATGAATAATTTGTCCAGCTCTATTCGTAAACTGTACAAATAACGTAAAGAAAAACCATGCATGTGAGTTTTATATTAAAAAAACGTAAAGTACATAGTGTGAACATGTTTATGTAGAGTTTGGCAGAAAAGCTCTCTACATGTGGCATGTGTTCATTTTAGTGTGAACGCATTTTTTACAATACTTCTACACGTGACATGTGTCCAGTTTAGTGTGAACGCATTTATTACAATGTTTCTCCTTTAATATATAAGGGATTTCTTATTTTGTTTCTAATTTTCGATTCGGTGTGCTGTGGCCAGAAGTCAAAGATCAATGGTGTATCTTTAGTATTTATTGGTGATAGAGTTACCTCATCTGTTTTCCGATCTGCTCTTGATCCTCCAATCATGTCTAAGGTGAGGGCTATTCCGTTAAATCCAGTACTAATGTAAAACTCTTTCTATGGTAGTTTAGATTTCAAGTCATGATCCGTCTCTTTGAATCGAGTCTGTCTGAGTCTTGTTTGTTAGTTAGTTTATTCAATGTTAACCAGAATTTAGCGGTCTAGAGGATGCAATTATTTTTTCGATTGTTTGATGTTAAGTGATGATGTACATATATATATATACTTATATAATAGGGACTATGTGATGAGTGTGGGGGCCAGAGAGATCTAGGCTAGCGATCCATATGAATACGAGGGCCAAGAGAAATATGAATTAGTGACGTATAGAGTGCGGGGGCACAGAGATATCTGAGCTAGCGACGCATATTGGATGAGTATGGAAGCCTAGAGACGTCTGAGCTAGCGAGGTATATTGTGTGGTGTGGGATGCAGAGACGTTTGCATATTGACACATATTGGTGGAGTACGGGGGTCTAGAGATGTCTGGACGAGCGATGTATATTTTATTATCATATATCCTTATGAGGAGAATGCAGGGTGTGTGGACTAGCTATGTACCATCAGCGCATTTATCTGAGTCAGTGGTTTGCGGTTTAGCATCTCATACCTCACTGAGTGACTCCCATTGTTACTCAGCTCTCTTTCTTTCCATTGCAGTTAAGCTTACCGAGTAGTTGGATATCTGAACAGTTTGATGTCTTTGGGATAATTGTATTTATTTTTATTTTAATTAATCACTAGGTGGACCGCCCACACGCATGTGCGGGCATTAACATTAATATTAAATTGATAATTACATATTTACAACTATATAATACTTATGTTACATGTATGTGGTTAATATGAAAGATTTGATGTTACATATTGATATTTATACTATGTTCATATGAACAAAGAATACATTAGAACGTCTAGATTAAAAATTTCAGTGTTTCGTATAAACAGTATGAGTTATGGAAAATACAAAGTACCTTAAATCTTTAAAGTAGAGAAACCAGACCTTAAGACCAAGGCTTCGAGTTCTGTCTAGATTAAAGTAAAACTCACACATCATATAAGATCATATTTCTCATGTCTTGAGCGCCAGATCATCATGAAGAGTGCTCTCGATTTTCTTAGCACCAACATCTTTCCAGTCTATTGAAAGCACTGTCCCAATAGATTCCACCTGTTGATTGTGCAAAACTGGAAAATAGTCAATCAAAATGCCAAAAACATTGTAATCTCCATGAGAGAAGAAAGACTAAATAGGAATATAGATAGATAGATACTCACAAATGATTTTCTCTAGCACTCCTCATATCCTCATCAGAATTCAAATATATCTCACGGAAGAACTTGTTCAAAGCAGCGTCTCCTTCAAGCTTATCATCTTTCTATTCTTCTTCACTTCAGCTTCAAGCTTGTCATAGTCCTTTACTTTCTTTGAAGAAGGATAAGTCGGTCTCATTGAAACCACTGCACCATTACACAAATAAATAATATAAATTTTAAAATGTCAAGAGTCTGTGATTCAAACTTCTCATCAGGTGAAACTAAATAATAAGAAAATAGAAAGTAGAAAACATGTTTAAGAAATTCGGGTCTGGCAAAACTGCTGGTTGTTTGCCATTTTCAAAAGAGGCTCATGTGATTATCTCTGCTTTTAAAAGACTTTTCTTAATTTTGGTTGATATTACTTCATATATGCACTTCACTACTGCTATCTGAATACACACCGCAAGGAAAAAAAAAGGTCAATACAATGTGTACAACTCAGAACATGGCATTGTTTGAGTTTAAAAGGACTGTTTGGTACTATTTAATAAAACGTATCATTTATATATGATAAAGCGTGTCCTTTAGATACATAACTCTTTGAACTGCTTATAAGTTAAGCATGATTATTCTGTTAGTTCAAAAAGTTAGAGTTCAAAATGTTTAAAAGGACTGCTTGGTACTATCTAATAAAATGTATCCTTTAGATGTCAATTATCCAATTACATCTATAAACCAATTACCTTTCCCAACAATCTCGGTTTGAGATGATACGCTTTCTCTCTTGGAACATCAGTCACAATACTTAGATGCAAAATCACTAACATAATTGACACAATTTACATAGAGGTGTTTATCATGGAGGTGTGTTCTGAGAATGCATTATGCTTCAAACAATCACATTTAACACTAATCTTAAAACATCAGAAAAATATAATTGAGAAAAAAACAAATATTTCACGCATAACCCCAAAATAAAATCAGCCATGAAATATAAAAGAGAGATTTGAATTACCTGAGATTTATTATCATTGGTTTCATTGTAACAGCAGAGATGATTTACGGTTTTCTTCTCTAAGCCTTGAGTCAGAAAAGAGGTAATTCTAATAAAAATATTTAAAGATGTAAATAATCCCCAAAAGATAACAAATTATATAATTGATAGGAAAACGTCAATGAGTTTCAAAGTTTTTAAAAAGCTTTGAGATTACCTTTGGCTCTCAGACATACCTGAAGAGGATCACGCACAATAAATAAATTGCACTTGATTAGCATACGCATCTTATATTATATTCTTGCTAAGTGATTTAACTTTATAAAAAAAAGAATTACCTTTTTCGAAAGGGATGATAAGTTCCTGGATAAACAGAATCGTCTCTTTTTGTTAGTTGAATCACTACTGATGCAAAAATATAGATAGAGATACAACATGGAGAGGAAGAGAACAAAAATAAACGGAGAAGAATAATCCCCCATAAAATTACCAGTAATGGTGTTAACGTCTATGAGTTACTTATTGATTATAATACACCTGCGTAAGATCACAAAAGTAGAATTTAAATTAGAACGATCAAAAACATATGAAAACATAAAAGATAGATGCATGAAACTAATGGGGGTGAAATAATATTTATATAGCAAATTAGTTTAAGTTTCTAAATGAATTAGCTTTCAAGAGAAACTATGAAATAGAATATCCTCTAATAAATTTTAATTTAGCTATGAGATAGAATATCTTCTAATAAATTTTTAAAGATATTCTGGTTATAATATATACATAATTTTGGTAACTCAAATCTTGCTATATATATATTTAAATATTAAATGCATGATATTAGGAAAGAAGATATCTTGGTTTTTGATAAAACAAATCCCACTATAATGTTTTAAATAATAGATAATAAGGAAAAAATAAGGAATTTTAACGTTAAAACCCCTCAACAAAGTTTGTTTTGGGTAAAAAACTTCAAACTAAGTATTTAACGAAAAACCTCCTAAACTAACTTTATTTAATGAATTAAACTCTAACATATCATAATTACCATTACTACCAGTAAATCTTTAGTTTAGGGGTTTCTACACTAAGTAAACATAGTTGAGGAATTTAACCATTAAAAATGAAAATATTCAAAATATTGTAAAAGGAAGATAAATTTTCAAAATATATTTTATAAATTAATGTATAAGCTTCTATAAATGACTTAGAACCTCTTATAATAATTTAAAACATCTAATAAGCCAATATAAATAATTTTATAAATGTATTTATAATTTTATAAATGTATTATAATTTTATAAATGATTTATAAAGCATGCATTGATTATTAGACATTAATAGTTATTATGATATTTTATATACAAATATAATTGTTTCTATACGAATATAAAATCATTATATCAATTCAAATAAAAAAATTTTGTTTATTATTTTATGTAATTTATAAATATATAAAAAAATTGGTCGCATTATTACTCTTTCATAGTTTCAACAATTAGTTACCATAAATAATTATTTCTAATATTATGTAGATTATTTGGAAAGTGGTAATTGAATTATCCTTTCCTTTTAGGTATAATTATAATAAATAAAATTAAAAATCATCGGCCAATCAAATTATAACAATTTGAAGAGTTCATTTATGATCAACACGTAATAAAAAAATCACTTATATGACTTCTCAATCAATATATAGTTGAATTTATATTTTTATAAATAATTTATAATATTATATAAATAATTTTAAAATTCTGATAAATTTATTCTGTAAACAACGATAAATAATTTAAAAATCATATTAATAGATATGTTTGGATTTTGTTATATTTTAAATAGTTATTATATAATTATATTCGAATACAATTCATCAAGAAAAGTATAAAACTATTATAATTATCATATATAAAAATTTGTTCATTATATTTTATAGTTATAAATATTAAAAGTAATAAATAAAACATTATTAATCTTTCTATAATTTCGAGAAATAGTTGCCATAAATTGTTATTTGTAATATTCTTTAGATTATATGGCAAGTGATGTTAAATGTTTTTAGACTTACTTTAAATATTTAGCTCTAATTTAAATAAATAAAAATTAAAAACAATCGACCAATCAAATTATAACAATTTTTTGAAACTTGACCTATGAACGACACGTCATCAGAAATCACTAATGTGACTTCTCATTTAATATATAGGGGGCTTTATACGATTTTTACATTCGACTTAGTTGACATACTTTTATAATTCAGTTTAAGGATCTATTTATTTCAGATTAACTTTATTAATTGTTTCGATATTTTATTCGGTTTTGAATAACTCGGTTAAATTTGATATTTTTGGTAAGTAGCACGCCGGTCTCGAGAGAGGAAGAAACTAGTGTTACAACATCATTCCATGCAATCTTATATTTAGAACTTTTTTAACTCTCTTCCTCACTATAGGAAAGCTGCATATATACTTTCAATTTCCTTCAACCATTGACTCGGAAGCCAAAATGCTGAGTACCAAAAATTCACCATACTGATGATGCTGATTTGAGGAGTTGTAAACGTCGTGCATAAAAAAATATTTTATTTAAGTTATATTATATTTAACGATTATTTATTTTAAATATGTCTCTTATTCTCTAGTTTTAAATATGACTTTTGTTCTCTAGTTTTAAATATTACATACTTTATTACATAAATTCTAATAAATTTTAGATTATGTTTGTTTTAGTTAATATACATTAAACTTATTAAAAAATTAGTTTTTAATTAACCTGATTAGCAAAAAAAATTAAATAAAAATTTCAGTTATTTGACTATCAACAAAAAAAATCATTTGATTAATAGTGTTTTAGTTTTTATTTGTTAATACACACTAACAATTTATTTTGATTATATATATATATAGATATATATATATTATTTACACAAAATATTATATATATAAGTTGATGTAGTATTTTTATATTTGTAATTATATTTAGCTTAATTTTTGGCTATCATGATATATATATATATATATATATATGTGTTGGGGTAAATTCGTGTAGGTGCGTTTGGGGTACTACAAAACGTATAAGCAAGCAAGAAAAAGTACGGAAAAATATAAAAGTAGCGTTTTATTGAGTTTTAGATTAGGAAGTACAACGGTTAGTGCATAAACCTCAGTTTTAGCAGTCTAATTCTAATATTTTGTATAGAAATAGTTTATCCCTTATTATAGCGTTTGAGCTCTCCTAATATAAATATTTTATAGTCAGCAATTAGTCTATATACTTTGATATCTGGAATTTCCCGAAATCCGAAGTGGCACCCGAACCCGATCCGAAAAACCCGAACCGAAATCCGAACTGAAGTAGCAAAATATCCGAACGGGTATTGAATTAGGAGAGATTGGATATCCGAACCCGAACGGGTAATATCCGAACCCGAATGGATATCCGAAAATAACCGAACATATGATAACTAATCTTATATTTATAGTTTACATCTTTCATTTTATATAAAATATTTATATTGATACTACACATACTTTAAATTCATATGATATACATACAATTACGTAGAAGATGATTTGTTATTCGCTTAAAATGCATGTCAAACTTTTTATTTCAGCAATTAACAAAAAGTTACATCCAAAATTTAAAAACAATAACCAAATTAATGTCTTTTTAGTTTGAAAATGTTATGTCCAAATCTATTAACCATGAAATCTATTAAAAATAAAAAATAGTTAAGTGAAAAGTTATATATTTAAATACAAAAAATTTGAGAAATGAAAATTTTCATTTTTTTTCTTCAAAATCTAAATATCCGAACCCGATCCGAAATAACCGAAACCGAACTTAAAATACCCGAACCCGACCCGAAGTACAGAAATACCCGAACGGGTTCTACACCTCTATACCGAAATACTCGAAAATCCGAAATACCCGATCCGAACCCGAACGGGTACCCGAACGCCCACCCCTATATGGAAATATGGTATCCGGAAGTAAAGATGGAGCTGGGATTTTCTCCAAGCAAAAATCAGAAAATCGTCGTCCTACTCTAAACAATTAGTAATATTTTCCTAAATTATTTATTCATATATATTAATGTCTTCCTAAATTTTTTATTTATATATATATATATATATATATTACTTTTTGGTGCGACATGATTTATTAATTATTTAATATTTCAAAACCAAATGTTTACATAGAAAATTTATTTAGTGATATATGAACCATTAGTCATTACTTTAATATATGTAAATGAATAGTATATATATATATATATTTACAAAATATAATATATATAAATTAATGTAAGAATTATGATGTAATTAATTTTATTTTTTCTTTTTAATGTGATATATATATATATATATATATTATATTTTTATGGTAATATATAAGTAAATATCTAATAATATATTTCAAAAATGTTGCCAAAATAAATATTTATATATAAAATTTAATTTAATGATTTTTTGAGATTTATTAATAATTATGATATTAAAAATTTGTCAGAAATATATATTTTTTACAAGAGAATTTTATATGCACAATTTGACTGATATAAAATTATATTTTATGAAAACTATGTCTAGGAGTTTGTGGTCAACTGGTAAGGAGAAAGACTTAGGATGTTAATACATTTTAGGTTTTGTTCATTTTCCATGCGAAATTAAATTACATGTTACCTGGACATTTTACATAGATATATGTTTTTTTCTTTTGGCCCATTTGAATATCTGAAAAAAGGAGCTATCCATAAAATGCACCTCCACTTGAAAACTAGTTTGGGTTTTTTCATATAAGCCTGGAACACCCCTAAAATAATAAGAAAAAAAACCATGTCATTGTTTTATGAGAATGTATACTTTATAACATATTAGGGTAAACCCGCCCTACGGGCGGGACAATAATTTAAAAATAATATTGAAACATCTTATATTTGAATGAGAATTTGTAAATATAATTTTTTTTTAATTATAAATGTAATTTTCACTATTTGTTTTGTTATTTTTGGTAGAGATCACAAATGTTTTTTGATTATGATAGTATTTAGAATAAATATCTTTAGAATGGTAGTTGATTATATTCTATAAGATAAATATAGATTATTTCTTATTTTTGTATGTGTATTTTTGAATTTATTGAAATTTTGGAAATAAAAACATGTTCACAAAAAAATAATTGATTCAAAATGATGTTGAAACTCACAAATCATTGATTGAATTAAATGGTTTAGATGTAGACAAATGAACTAACTCTTTAGAAGTAAACACCTTCTATCTTTTTTGTTTCACATGATATGATCTATTTTGACTTTTGAGCTTTACATGATATTTGTTCTTAGTAAACTTACATTGGGATACACCAACCAAATGATCTGTGTGTTTGCTCGCTCTTTAGAAAATCTGTTCATGACATAAAGTAATGCTTGCCTTAAAAACGTATTGATTTCACATAGGTTTTGGTTTTTTTTTTTTTGTCATCGACTTTTACAGACTCATACTGACTCTGTAAACCATATCGGAAGATCTGCATCCATGTAAACAACAAAAAACGGTTGTATCCTTGCACTGCGTGCGAGGCTATCCGCTTTAGTATTTTGCGTTCTTGGTACATAAATGATCTCTGATAGGTTTTGGTTTATTTTTTCTAGTTTAAATGTTTTTTATTATTAACTAAAAAGATTATCGAAACTATATTTTTATAAAACATGTACATTCAGTGAATCGAGGAAGTATATTTTATTGTTAAAATATAGTCTTTTTAACTATAATTTGGGGTTAACAACTATATTGTGGTTTTAATTATTAATTATAATATTTTTGTTCCTATACTGGTTAGTTTTATGTTTTCCAAAAAGGGTAGTTTTATGTCTTCTGTTATGATAACTTTTTCTTATCTCTGTTATTTTTTATTTGTCTTTTTTGAATTCATATTATTATTTGCTGCAAATTAAATGTAATATATATATATATATATATATATATATATGTATACTTCGTAAATGAGCGGTTTTGATTTAGCTTATAAGATATTGTTTGTTATTAACATATTTTTTTGTATTCATTTTTTATTTCATGTCTCATTATTCGGTGTATTTGGTGTGTGTTTTTATTTTTAAAATGCTTACGTTTTTAGTATATTAAACTATCATTTGATTTTTGATTTTTGGGCAGTGTAAAACCTTTTCGGTTGAGGAAGTGGAGAGAGATGTAAGAGACATGGGCAGCTTCAAAGCGCCAGGACCTGATGGTTTTCGGCCGGTGTTCTATCAGAGGTGTTGGGAGACAGTAGGGAACTCGGTGGCCAGATTTGCTACTCTCTTTTTTGAGACGGGGAAACTCCCATAAGATACGAATGATGCTCTAGTGGTTTTAATCCCGAAAGTGAATAAGCCGGAGAGTATTACGCAGTTTCGCCTTATAAGTCTTTGTAATGTGTTGTTCAAAATCATTACGAAGGCTATGGTAGGGAGATTGAAGGGGGTCATGAAGAAATTAATAGGTCCTGCACAGTCCAGTTTCATTCCGGACAGGCTAAGTGCTGATAATATTGTGGTGGTTCAAGAGGATGTACATTCGATGAGAAGAAAGAAGGGGCGAAAGGGTTGGATGCTATTAAAATTGGATTTGGAGAAAGCTTATGATAGACTGAGATGGGACTTTCTGGAGGATACGCTCAGGGCTGCTGGTTTGTCAGAGGTTTGGGTGAGAAGGGTTATGGAATGTGTCTCTGGTCCCTCGATGTGTATTTTGTGGAATGGAGAAAAACCAAATCGTTCAAGCCATCAAGAGGTCTCAGGCAAGGAGATCCCTTGTCACCGTACTTGTTTGTGCTATGTATGGAGAGGCTCTGTCACTTGATTGAGGAAGCGGTGGAAGAGAAGAGATGGAAGCCTATAAAGCTGTCGAGAGGTGGTCCGGAACTATCACATATTTGTTTCGCAGATGACCTTATTCTCTTTGCTGAAGCATCAGTGACGCAAGTAAGAGTGATAAGAAAGGTGTTGGAGAAGTTTTGCAAAGCTTCGGGGCAGAAAGTAAGCCTTCCGAAATCCAAAATTTTCTTTTCTAACAACGTTACTACAGAAAGAGGGGAAAGAATAAGCCGGGCAAGTGGTATTGCTGCAACAAGGGATTTGGGAAAATACTTGGGGATGCCGATCTTACAGAAGAGAATAAACAAAGATACGTTTGGGGAGGTCCTTGAGAAAGTTGCCTCACTACTATCAGGTTGGAAGAAGCAGACTCTAAGCCTTGCAGGAAGGGTAACCACGACAAAGGCGGTCCTATCATCAATACCGGTACATACGATGAGTACGATAAACTTGCCAGTGAGTACACTTGAGAAACTGGATAGTTTATCAAGAAGCTTTGTGTGGGGTAGTGGTCAACACTTGGTCTCATGGGAGAAGATCTGCAAACCGAAGGCTGAGGGAGGTCTTGGGATTAGGGGGTCGAGAGACATGAATAAAGCTCTGATAGCTAAGGTGGGATGGCGGCTGCTGCGTGATACCGAAAGTTTATGGGCTCGAGTTCTTCGCAGTAAGTACAATGTGGGTAGCATCCATGATTTATCTTGGACGGGAAGGCGTAGTAATGGATCCTCTACTTGGAGTAGTGTGGTATTGGGGATTAGGGAGGTGGTAATGACAGGACACAGCTGGGCTATTGGAAATGGAAGAGACATTAAGTTTTGGACAGACAGATGGCTCTCAAACCAACCTCTCAGCTCAGTTACGATTGGAGAACTACCAGAGGGATATGAGGATGTTACAGTCAGGGAAATGTGGGTTGTAGGTGGAGGATGGGATCTAGCTCACATTGCTCCTTTTGTAACTGATGAGACACGATTAGAGCTTGCGGCCGTAGTGGTGGACACGGTTAATGATAGTGAGGATCGGTTAGCTTGGAGCCAGACTAAGAATGGACAGTTGACAGTGAAGTCTGCTTATGCTCTGATCACGCGAGATGATGCTCCAAGACCAAATATGGAGTATCTCTTTCGACGCATGTGGCATGTTGTGCCTCCTGAGAGAGTGAAAATGTTTCTCTGGTTAGTTGGAAATCAAGCGATCATGACAAATGCTGAACGTTACAGATGGCATTTAAGTGGGACTGATGTGTGTCAAGTGTGCAAAGGAGGAATTGAAACGATCCTACATGTTCTTAGAGACTGTCCTGCGATGAGAGGAATATGGGATCTGTTTGTTCCAGCTGTGAAGAGGCAAACTTTCTTTTCTATGCCTTTACTTGAATGGCTCTACAAAAACTTGAGTGATAATGGAACAGGGAGAGAGATTCCGTGGCCTACGACTTTTGCGTTGGCGGTGTGGTGGGGTTGGAAGTGGAGATGTGGAAATATCTTTGGTAAGAATAGTCTCTGGAGAAATAGAGTTGGATTCTTAAGAAATTTAGCTAAGGAAGTGATGCTAGCAAATGAGGCTGAGAAAGGTAATCCTAATGTTGATCATAGAACTGAAATAATGGTGGGATGGGCACCTCCTCAGAGCGGGTGGATGAAGCTTAATACAGATGGGTCGTCTCATGGAAATCCGGGGCCGGAAACTGCAGGTGGGGTGTTGCGGAATGGTGAAGGGGAGTGGTGTGGTGGTTTTGCTCTAAATATAGAGAGATGTGGAGCTCTGTTGGCAGAACTTTGGAGAGTTTATTATGGGTTTGTAGTTGCTTGGGAGAAAGGTATTAGGAGGTTGGAGTTAGAAGTTGATTCTCAGGTGGTGGTAGAGTTTCTTACGACAGGGATTGGAGACACTCACTCTCTGTCTTTCCTTGTACGAATGTGCCATGGCTTACTGAAAAAGGACTGGTTGGTCCATATTGTTCATGTGTATAGGGAAGCAAACCGCTTAGCTGATTGTTTAGCTAACCTTGCATTTTCTCTTCCGTTTGGCTTTCATAGATTAGATGAGACACCGATCGAGGTGGTTGTTTTATTGCAGGAGGATGTTGTTGGACCCCCTCGGCCACGACTAACTCACTTGTAATCTGAAGTTTGTTTTTGAATAAAGTTTGGGAGTTTCTCCCAGTTTCTTACCCAAAAAAAAAAAAATCCCCTAGTTTATATTTTTTTTGATGAAATGTTAAATTTATTGATCATCATAGGAATAAGAGTTTATGTACATGGTTGAATAAAGAATAAAATTTTCTATCTAGTTATGTGTTTGGAACCAATATTGCATTAGCCCCATTAAGCGAGGCTTCTCCCAGTATCTCACAGACAAGAGTTTATTCCTTACATCCCCTAGTTTATATTTGCGACGTGATTTTGCTACATGTCATTTATACAATCAATTTCACAAAACAAATATGACATGACTACTCAAATTGATGACATGTCTTATAGCTAAATATGACATGACAATTGCATTTAATGTTATTTTATATTTTTGGTAAACTTTTTAAAATATGGTAATAACTCATATATTACATTTAATGTCAATTTATATTTTTGGAATTTTTTTTAGAATATGGGAATAACTCATAAATCATCATTAAAATAAATATATTCAAATATGACATTATAAATTTCGAAATATAATTTAATTATATATTTTTAAATTATACAATTTTATTACTAAAATTTTCAAAAATGTATACAATTTTTTTAGAAAATTATAAAAATTTAATCATAAAATCATTATTTTCTTATATATCTACAAATTTTATAAATATTGTTTAATTTTAATTTTTGGTAATTATGCAACTTTTACAAATTTATGGTAAATCGATAGAAAAATCTATCTAAGATTACAATTTCAAATATATACATGCATATTCTTAAATATAAATAATTAATATAAATAGATAGAAAAATCTATCTAAGATTATAATTTCAAATATATACATGCATATTCTTAAATATAAACTTTATGTTTAATTAAATCAAATTTATATTAAAATATTGATATGAAAAAGAAAATTTACAATATTAATAAAATTTCATTTTAAATTATAATTTATATTTATTTGTTAAAGATATTTTAAATTTTTTTACTGCACATGGTGCAGGAAGACACCTAGTATATTAAACTTATGTAGAGAAGGTGTGATGTGTAACAAATAAGGTCCTTCAGTTCAGAAAATCAAACGAAGAAGGTTCTTTAATTTTATTACAATGTAATGTTTTGGCTGCCGAAGATGAATAATACCATATACTGTGTTACATGGAAACGGAAGCGGATACGTGGAAGCGGAAGCGTAAGGAAGCGCAGAAGCGAGATTTTTTAAAATATTAGGAAGCGGGTACGTGTTGGAAGCGTATATCCATATATAAATAAATATATATATATATATATTAATTTTTACAAAAATTAGGACTAAAAATTATATGATTTAAATTTGAAATAATGCATTTATTCATTTCTAATAATTTTGAAATGATTTTATATTAAAACTGTAAAAATACACATAAATTAAATTTACAAAAAATATTATATTAATTATTTTTAATACTTCATAAAATAATTGACACAATATATTTCAATATGTGCTATATCTTTAATAAAAATCTCAATGCATAAAGATAATTTATAGTATTATTTTTAATATTTGTATATTTATAACTCAATATTCATTACTATTAATTTTTTTATTGTATATAGATTAAAACTATGGTTTTATATTTTATTGATATACATTGCATTTAAAAAAAAAAACGGAAGCGTGATTCCAAACCGGAATCATAAGCTTCCAACAGGTTTTTAAAGAGAATATTTTAGAAACGTTTTGGAAGCGAGATTCCGCAAGCTTCCACAAGATTCCGATTCTGATTCCGGTTCCGAAGCGGAAAGCGAACGTCTGATGAAGCTTCCATGAAACATATCGCATGTGAGCATGACACCTTCCAACAAAATTTATGTCATATATTATTTTTTCTTCTACTGATTTTGATGACCATTCACTATTATGTCTTATGAATATTTGTCGCTTTTGTTTTTATGAAACTACTGATATTATCTAGGAATTTATCAAAAAAGACTTGTTTTTCAGAAATCGATTTTGTAATTATTGAAATCACTTTTCAGCATTCGGTGATGTATTTTTATCTTACCAGAAAGTTTGATTATAAATATTTAAGTCCCATAACATTATGTTTCGTTAAAACTTAAAACCATAAGTTTTACATTAAATTTTTTGACAGGTTTTCTTTATTTATACAAAGTAATTAATATTTATTCCTTTCATAATTATTCAAGATAAGGTGGAGGCTGCAAAAGAAGAAATCAAGTTAGGGTAACTAACTTTACATTCCATAAGCAATATCACATTTAAATTTTGTCTGTGACTTATTAGGAAGCAGCCATATGTCATTTTGTTTAGAATATACAATAGATCAAAGTTGCTTAAAATCAGAGTGAACCCATTCTTTATTCTTGTTCAAAGTGTGTGAATTGTTTGCTATATTAATTTTATCTGCTGGTATGATAGTAGTTTTTTCTTAGCTATGTCTTCGGACTTGCTAGTTATCTTATATATTAAAACAGAAGTCACAACCTTGATTCGTGTATGATTTTTTAAAAAATAGACCTAATGGACCTATTACTAGAAATTCATTTTACATCTTTCATATTAATTTTGGACTATCTATTAGGAATTTATCACATTTAATTCATGTCCACATCTTAATATTTACTCTTCCTAAACACACGATTAACTTACCCAAACCATCTACTTTCAAAACCTAAACCTCTCTGCAAACGAAACATGAAATGAATGCTTGAGGTTTGTTTCATAGTATATCTCCATACGAAACTGGTAAGGAATTGTTGCTACGTAGTTAGATGCAGTCATATACATCAATCAAAAGTAGCAGAAATTAATTGACCACCATGATATTACGCTATCAAATGCTTTTGTGTGAGAATCCACACACAAAATTCCAACCATAGATTTTAAATTGACAATCGAATAAGCTTATATTGTTTAAAATGAAAATATTAGTTAAATGAACATGTTTCTTCCATTACTGTTACGTTATTTGATTGTTAGTCTTGAACATGACCATTTGTTCATAATCTTATTACTTAATAACCTAAACACAGTGAGCATTTGGAGAAGATGAACATGGTATACCTGCATGTTTTCAAGTTTAAGATATGATAATTGGTTAATTCATGTAAATTAAATTAATAATTAATTGTGCTCTAAATTCGTGGAAACCCCGTTAACTAAACAATCTTTTTCATACATTTAAAATTAGAATAATTATATGCCGAGAATATGGTCGATGTCCAACAAAGGATCATTCCTTGGACAATATAACAAGTTTTTCAAAACGTGTATTCTGTTAAAATAATAACCGGGATTTGCGAAATGATAGTTTATATGGAATCAACGAAATGTTACAATATCATATTACTGGTAACATTTAAAAAAGGATATTCTAACCATATTGTGTGTGTTTCCTAAAACTTTGCTATGAAATATCCAAACAACTACCAAGAATATCCTCTAATATATCACATAATTTATATCTACGATATAACTAACCATAAAAACCGATTTAAAATTTTCTACAATTAATTTTATTCCTAAAGTCACAGTATATTCTCCGTAAATACCCTAACAAACCTAGCGATATATATATATCGATTGCACTACATTTAACCTCAACCATCACCTAAACTAAAACAGTTTGAGCAATGTCTATGATTCAAGCATTTTCGTTACTAAAAGACGTCAAGCCTTACAAACAGGGCTGGCGAGTCCAAGTTAAGTTGCTTCACTCCTGGAGGCAGAAAACCAATTATGGAGGAGATACCCTTGAGATGATATTCGCAGATGAAACTGTAATATTCATTTTATATGTTGTATGTTCTGTTTTAGTTTTTGTTTATGTACTTTATGAACTAAATAACTATGTCTATGTACTAATTTTTATGATCTATTTTGTTTCAGGGTGTTAAGATACACTGCTCGGCCAGAAAGACTCTCATAAAAAAAACAGAGAGTAAAATTCGGCTTGGTGAATGGCGACTCATAGACACATTTACAGTGTCTCACGCAAGAGGACAGTACCGTCCCACAGACCATACTTACAAAATGTCTATCATCGAAGACACCTCTATAGACCAAAGTACTTTTGAGTGTGATGATGTGTTCCTGAATTTTCCTCCTTTTGACAATATTGGAAATGGAACTCTTAATACTCACTTCCTGATCGGTTAGTCAGTCAATGAGAATTTTTTAACATAATATATGTATATTGTACTAATATTAAGCAATTAATTATTTGACAGATGTAGTTGGTCAAGTATCCAGTCTGCGTGACATCCAAACTGTCCAAGTTGCAGGGAATGATAAGAAAAAAATTGAATTTCGCTTAATGGACATCAAGTAAGTGATTCAAGATATTATTGTGGTACTTTTATTAAGCTATATATTATATATACTTTCAGTTTAATTTTTTGAAAAACCTTTTTATTTCAGGGGTCAAAGCATTGCATGTTGTTTGTGGGGTAAATATGCAGAACAGCTAGATGAGCATCTCCAACAAACAAATAATCCTAATATGGTGTGCATGATCCGCTTTGCTAAAATTGGGTTTTACAGAGGTATTACAAATATAAAAATAAATAATTTATCCTTTTATCTTTTGTATATTTATATTTATCCATTTTATATACGGTTATAATATTTACCAAATATTACATGCTTATTTTGTGTAGGAGATGTGCAGATAACCAATGCTTTTGATTCATCCCTGGTTTGTTTCGATCCTGACTTACCTGAATGTCTGGCTTTAAAAAACAAGTAAGATTCTGGGCGAAATAGAATTTGTTATCAGTTACTTAAAATTTGTCTAAACATCTAAAAACGGATTTATTTTCATTTTCAGAATGCCAAATGATGAGTTTGCTCTTGCTCTAACTGATACAAAGAATGATAAGCGTCCGATCAAGGATCAATTGATGATTGGAATGATGTGGGTATTAAATCTATATCTGAAATCATCATGGCAACTCAGGTTTCTTTTGTAAAATTCTAATTAACTTTATATTTACCAACGTCTACATTTTATCAGTTCTAAAACTATTGCTATGTTTGTACCCTTAGGAGGAGGATTGCAAAATAATTTGCTCAATTGAATCTATTGATACGGATTGGAGCTGGTTTATTTTTGGTCATGTTAGCCGGAACAGGTGTAACAAACGTTGCCTTCGCATCAAATCGAAGGAAGGTGGTAATTTGCCTCCAAATGAGAAACCATTATTCTGGTGCACATCATGTCGTGTTAATACCACCACCGTAACACCACAGTTAGTTTTTGTTTAATTTTAACGAGAGTTTTATTTTTTTAATATTTTTTTTATATACGTTTACGGTTCAAATTGCTGATTATTTTTTTTTGTTTTGAAACAGATTCAAATTGCATCTGATTGTCAAGGATGATACAAGTACTTGCAAACTGATGCTTCTTGATTCTGTTGCTAAAGTCGTTGTGGGCTTCGAAGCTAAAGATATTTGGGATGGTTCCTATGAAGAGGTTATAATAATTTATAACATCATAAATATATTTTATACACTTTGTCAATTTATATCTTATATATTAAATACAGATTGAAGATCCAGATATTTTGCCAAAAGCTATAACAGATATGGTTGGAAAATCTATTTGTTTTGGTCTTTCTCTTGGCTCTGAAAATGTTAAAAATGGATCAGACATCTTTCTGGTTTCACAAGTATGGTCTGGTGATAAGATTCTCCAAATCGAGTCCAACTCTGAGCCTATTACTCATGTTAGCTCTGCTTCATCAATAATGTCCGGTGGAGAGGTATTTTTGGAATCTTATATGAAAATGTGTTGTCGTGTATTATTTAAAGACCTTTATTTGTTTAATCATTTTTCTGATTTTTAATATTATTTTCAATGTGTTTTTGTCTTGTGATAAGGTTTCTTTAACAGAAAAAAGTGAAGCAAATTCATCTGAAGGTTCTTCTACCCCATTTTCAAAGCGTAAGGAAAAAGATCAAGTTGATCAGACTTCAACTTCCAAAAAACTTTGTACCAAGGTGGTGAAGATGGAGAAGATTAAAGATGACGAGCTGAATGTTTAGTATTTTTTTCTTGCTTTTTGGCTTTTCTTTTAATTAATGGTTTAGTTTTTTTAATAATGTCTGTTGTTTGATAAAACAGACACTTTGTTTTCGGAGTTTTACTTAATAATTATGGGTTTTTATATTGTCTGTTTATTTACTTATCGAGAATCTAAAACAGAGGCATTTCAACAGAAAAACCTAATATGAGAAATCTTTATAAACCACAAATTTGATCTAACCAAACCACTAATTTAATCTAACCAAACCACTTAATTATCTATCACACAATGTAGTATAAACAAACTTACTTGGACTGCACGTACATTAGAAGTTCCCTGTTTATGAAAGTTTCAGCAAGACACAGTACATTGTCAAAATGATCTCTGAAACCAAAAAAAAAACAACACATGAAGAAATACACATTAAAATAAATGTTTAATTTAATCGCTTAATAGGATATTAGAAATGTCATATTTGTCAAGTTAAAAAATGTCCTAAACAATATACGAAAACAAGTAAATTATATAACCCAGACTTGAGGCAATCAATATGTGCGTTTACATATCTTACAAATTAAATGAATAAAAAAATAGTTGAACAAGTTAAATAATACAATATCACTCCATATCACTTATCTAGATTATAGGAACTAAATAATTGAAAGTAATAACATAATATTACTAGATTATAGGAACTAATAAGTTTTTAGGCCTTTGCAAACAAAACATCACAGGTTCACTCCACATAACTTTTCTTATTCTCGAATTGGAATTACATTTCCTGTAATCTCGTGTTTGATCATCACGGAACGAGAAGAGACTGTTCTCGAGACTGAGTAACGTAATCAAGTATATTATTTGACACATACCACAACCAGACTTAGTTTTATGGTTTACATGCTGATATTTTGACCCAACGAACAGATTTGCAGATATAATGAAGAGGAAACAAGGTTTCCCCCCCTATACAAAGAGGAGATTCGACACAACAAGCAGAGAGGATAACGAGACGCAAACAGAACAGTGGGAATTTAGTTCAAGTTAAAAGATCTGTGAACCGAAAATCAATCAGAACTCTGGATGTTCCTGTGTCTACAGTTTTTAAGAGACTATTTCATGGTTTTGGATACATTCCCAGCCCAGGTATTTCACCTAATGTACAACAACCGAGACAACTCACTCCATGTACACCACGAAACATAATCAAATGTGCTACAAGTAAGTTTCAGTGTATCAAATGCGCTAATGTTGATGTTTTTATATCCCCACTGTCCATTTGAATCTAACCAAAACTATATGTTTATCATTCTAAGGTATGGATTGTGGAACTGGACAAGCTTCATACGGAACTTTACAGAGAAGTTGTCTCACATCTGTAGCATGTAATTATAGATATCATTACCACATTGAGTGTAAATCGTATGAAAGATATTCAGAGACAAAATACTTATTTTTTTTTATTACTTTGGTAGACAAAGCTGGCATCAGAAAGAGACCACGATCTGGCTTACAAGACAAAACTAATATATGCAGTTTTATTGATCATCTGGATGAGGATTTACATAGTGATGCATTTCAAGAGCAAATTAGTGGTAATGAAAGTGAAGAGGATTGTAATGCAGTAGCTTATGATTCAGACTTTGAAGGTTATAGTTTAACTTTGTTTCTATATATATATATAGAAATATATACTTGACGATAATCTTAGGTTTCTATCCGTTTACTGTACCAACATTGTCATGTTTTGATCGTATGCAGATAGATTTGACGAAATTTTACAAGCAGATCATGACTGTAGTTCACAAGAAAACACAGATTCAGAATCGGATCAAGAAATTGAAGTAGTTGATTTAACAGTCAATAACGAGTCAAATACCATGCCGTCCAGGAACAGAGTTAAATCTCTAGCATCACTTTTTGAAGAAGCATTTCGTGCTACTGAAAAACCAGCTAAAAGAACTGGACCAAAAGAAGATGGTAATATACAATCCGTATACTTGCATTGAATATTTAGATCTACAATTTTGACATACTGATTTTTTTTAATGGTATATACAGATTATATAGATGAAGGGGATGCTACTTTCACATGTACTTACTGTGGAGCTATTATGTGGTTTGGTGAACGCTTAAATAGGCGTCTAAAAACACGCAACCCTAAGTTTGCTCTCTGTTGTATGCAAGGACAAGTGCAGTTACCATTACTGAAACAACCACCAGAAGTGCTTAGAAATTTACTGAATGGAGATGATAAATTAAGCAAGCATTTTCAGAGAAACACAAGAGCTTACAACATGGTGTTCTCATTCACTTCACTTGGTGGAAAGGTTGATAGAGCTGTTCGAAAAGGAAAAGGCCCAAACATGTTGGTACTTCAAGGGGAGAATTACCATTTAATTGGTAGTTTACAACCACCTACTGGAAATAATGCTAAGTTTGGACAGCTTTATATCGTTGACACTAAAAATGAAACAGAAAATCAAACTAATGCTTTAAGGTAACTATTTTAATTTACTTTTTTAAAACATAGAGAAGATTTGCTTACTGTGACTATTAATCTGAACTTTGTTATGTTTGTGCTTTTTTACAGCAAAGGGGGGCAAGCGAAAGCTTATAAAAAACGTGATGGACTTAAGAAGGAGATCATTGACCTTCTGATAAAGATGCTGAATGAGACCAATCCTTACGTTAAACAGTTCAGATCAGCAAAAGATCGTTTCAACATCAATCCTAAAGACTCTTTTCACATGAGGATAGTCAGTGATAGAGCAAAGGATGGAAGAACCTATGACACACCCACAGCATCAGAAGTGGCTGCACTGGTTCCTGGAGATTTTAGTCTGGACATGGATAAAAGAGATATTGTTCTTCAACAGAAATCAGGCAAGTTGCTAAGGATCGATGAAATACATGCTTCATATCTTGCACTTCAGTATCCTCTTTTATTCGTACATGGAGAGGATGGTTTCAGGCTTGAGATAAAGAAAGGTGTTACTGAAGCTACAGAGAAACTAAAAAAAAAAATCTCAGCATGAGGCAATTCTTTGCCTTTCGTTTGCATGAACGTAAGAATGAGGCTCATACGATCCTAACTTCAGGAAGGTTGTTTCAGCAGTTTGTTGTGGATGCCTACACAACTATAGAATCTAATCGCCTACGCTATCTGAAGACTCACCAGACAAGTTTGCGTTCTGATACTTATGACTCTATCAAAGAGTCTGAAAATGCTGGCAGGATTGATATGGCCGAGCAAGGATCTTCGTTTCTCTTACCAGCTACGTTCACTGGTGGTCCTAGATATATGAAAAACCTCTATCTGGATGCAATGACTATATGTAAGCATTTTGGTTTTCCAGATCTTTTCATCACTTTTACATGCAATCCTAAATGGCCAGAGATCACAAGACATCTTAAGAGCCGAAAGTTAAAGGGAGAGGACAGATCAGACATCATTTGCAGGATGTTCAAAATGAAACTGGATTCACTGATGGATGATTTAACTAAGAAAAATATCCTTGGCAAAACTGTATCATGTGAGTTAAATATTCAGCTTTATTGATCATATGCTTTAATAATTTCAACTATTTACTAAACTAATATTTGTTGTCTGATCGTTGCAGCTATGTACACAATTGAATTTCAGAAACGTGGTCTACCACATGCTCACATTCTCCCATTTATGCATCCTACAGCCAAGTTCAGCTGAGATTCCTGATAAGTCTCAAGAACCAGAGCTGTACGATATCGTCAAGGATATGATGATTCATGGACCATGTGGAGCTGCTAATATGAAATCTCCTTGCATGGAAAATGGGAAATGTTCTAAGCTTTACCCGAAATCATTTGCTGATAAGACAACAGTGAGTAAAGAAGGATTTCCGATTTACCGTAGAAGAGAAGATACTGATCGTTTTGTAGAGAAGAATGGGGTGAAATGTGACAACAGATTTGTTATTCCTTATAACAAGAAACTATCTCTACGTTATCGAGCTCATATTAATGTAGAGTGGTGCAACCAGGCTGGTTCTATAAAGTACTTATTTAAGTACATTAATAAAGGAAGTGATCGTGTGACAGTTGCTGTGGAACCACCAGATCACATGGTTGCAGACGCGCTTGGTTGTCCAGAAGGAGAAGTGGACCCAAAAAAAAGGAATGAATTTAAGGAGTTCTTTGATTGCAGGTATTGTTTTTTCAATCTTTTTATGTATAACTATATTTTAAAAATTAATAACATGATATAAGAAACTAATAAAATCTATTTTGTTTGGTAATGTAGATATGTTTCTTCGTCTAAAGGATCATGGAGAATTTTTAAGTTCCCCATTCATTACAGGTCTACTGCAGTTGAGAAGCTTAATTTCCATCTTCCAGGCAAACAAACCGTTATTTTCAAAAAAAAAGACAAGCTGGAAACAGTGGTCAGTCGTAAACTCATTGAGAATACAATGTTCTTAGCATGGTTTGAGTTGTGTAAAGTTGATGATCTGGCTAAAACTCTCACATATGCTCAGATTCCTAACTTCTTTACATATTCAAAGAGGCAGAAGATGTTCATAAGACGAAAAAGGGGATTCAGTGTTGGCCGAATCAACTATGCTCCACGTAATCAAGAACATGCTTATTATCTCCGTGTGTTGTTGAACTATGTGAGAGGTCCTACGAGTTACGATGACATCAAAACATTTGAAGGTGTTGTTTATCCAAGCTACAAAGATGCATGTTATGCTCGAGGATTGTTAGATGATGATCAAGAGTACATTGATGATATTCTGAGGAGAAGCTATGAAAGCACAGGAGCTGAACTAAGACAGTTGTTTGTTATGATGCTCATGAACAACAGTTTATCTGGACCAGAGGACGTTTGGGAGAAGACTTGGGAATGTCTTTCAGATGATATTGAGCATCACAAGCGTAACACTTTCAATAGGCCAGGTAATATTAATTTCTATTTTCGTTTATTATTTGATGTTGTAGCAAAATGTTACATTATTTTTCAGTCTTTTTTAAATAGATAAACTTCTGTTGTAGGACTATTGTTAAGTGACGATGAAAAAAAGAAATTCGCTTTGCTGGAGATTGAAAAGATTCTGAAGCGTTGTGGGACTTCTTTGAAAAAATATCCTTCTATGCCACAGGTAGCAAATACACATAGTAAGGATTCAAATGTCTTGATATTAGACGAGAGAAGCTATGATCATGAGGCTTTGTTAGAAACTCTGGATAGAGATATTCCAAAGATGACTCCAGAGCAAAGAAAAATATATGATGAAATCCTAGATGCTGTTAACAAGGAAAGAGGTGGAATGTTTTTTGTGTCTGGATTTGGTGGCACTGGGAAAACTTTTCTCTGGAAATTACTATCTGCAGCCATTAGATCGCGAGGAGATATTGCTCTTAATGTTGCATCGAGTGGGATTGCTTCTTTGTTGTTACAAGGTGGTAGGACTGCTCATTCAAGGTTTGGGATACCACTTAATCCAGATGAGTTTTCTTCGTGTACTATAGCTCATGGATCAGATCAAGCTAATTTGGTGAAAGAGGCATCACTGATTATATGGGATGAAGCCCCCATGATGAGTAGGTATTGTTTTGAGGCACTAGATAGAAGCTTATCTGATATTATTGGGAAGCAGAGCGACAAGCCTTTTGGTGGAAAGGTTGTAGTTTTCGGAGGAGATTTCAGACAAGTGCTCCCAGTAATAAATGGCGGTAACCGAGCTGCCATCGTTATGGCTTCAATGAATTCTTCTTATCTGTGGGAGCATTGTAAAGTGTTGAAATTAACTAAGAACATGTGATTATCATCGGGTGGTTTGTCAGCTGAAGAGTCGAATGATCTAAAGGAATTCTCTGAGTGGATCTTAAAGGTTGGTGATGGTACACTTGGAGAGCCTAACGACGGAGTAGCTGAGATCGAGATCCCCTCTGAATTTTTGATTACTGATTCTGATGAACCAATAGAGGCCATTAGCAAGGCAGTGTACGGAGATCCTTCTTCATTAAAAGGAAACAAAGAAGCTAAATTTTTCCAAGAGAGAGCCATTTTGTGTCCAACCAATGAGGATGTTAACATGATCAATGATTACATGTTGGATAAGCTGGATGGTAATTTATATTATCACCTTTTTGTGATTGATTTTAGATCCCAAATTTATTGTTTCTTATATACACTAACTACATCCTATGTTTTAATTTTTTTAGGTGAGGAAATGATTTATCTTAGTGCAGATAGTATTGATCCTACTGATACAAAAGCAGTGAATGATGAAGCACTTGACTCAGATTTTCTAAACAATATTAAAGTCTCTGGATTGCCGAATCATAGACTTCGCCTGAAAGTTGGTTGCCCAGTTATGGTTCTCAGGAATGTTGATCCTCCAGAAGGGTTAATGAATGGAACAAGGCTACAGATTACTCAGCTGATGGAATTTATGGTTGCCGCTAAGATTATCACTGGATCTAATGTTGGGAAGACAGTATATATTCCTAGATTATTGATAATACCATCTGATACGAGACTGCCTTTCAAAATGCACCGAAGGCAATTGCCTTTAGCTGTTGCTTTTGCTATAACAATAAACAAAAGTCAAGGGCAGTCTCTCTCAGAAGTTGGACTCTTCCTACCCAGACCTGTGTTTTCACACGGACAGCTCTACGTAGCTATTTCCAGGGTCACATCGAAGAAAGGATTGAAAATTCTTATTGTGGACAAAGATGGAAAACCTCAGCGTAAGACCGTCAATGTTGTTTTCAAAGAGGATTTCAATAATCTATAAGCCAAAGAGTCATGATGAGGTATGTGATTAAACTCTCCATCATTTACTGTTTATTACTATATGCTAATATCATATTTTAAAAAACTCTTTGAAACGTGATGTGTTTTTCAGAGTTATGCACTTCACGAGAAAAGAGGAGGAAGTTCTTTATCGTACTTGAATTTCTTGACCACCTGTTTTCAACGTATCTATGGATTTG
The DNA here is from genome assembly GCF_000309985.2 of Brassica rapa. Classification (NCBI taxonomy): domain Eukaryota; kingdom Viridiplantae; phylum Streptophyta; class Magnoliopsida; order Brassicales; family Brassicaceae; genus Brassica; species Brassica rapa. Next base: position 14,872,985 of record NC_024800.2, read on the forward strand.
TGTTGTTTTTGATATAACTTTTCATTGGTCTATTTATTTTCTAGATTTTTAAAACTATAGCAACGAAATAAAAACCATTAAACCAAGATATACAACATGCAATCAACTCACAGCCAAACCAATTAATCTGTTGTACATCATTTCTTATCTAACCAAACCATTTAGATATACTAGGAAACGATAAATGGTTCTAATCTAACAAAATTTCCCATCTTATACTAACCAAACCACTTAGATATACTAGCAAATGATAAATGGTTCTAAAAAACTAACCTGACTTATCGAATAGTGAGAGTCAAATGGCTGAGTTATGCTGGAGTCTTTTTTAGAATCCATTGTTATCAATATCATTCCTGAAAAAAAAAATATTGTCTAAAATTAAATAAGATTTAAACTACTATTTAACTAATTAATTAATCTTAGTAGTTAATCTATTGTCTTACTAATTAATCAATAAGATAATGAAATAATATTTTGTGGTTTACCTGATGTTTTCATGAATTGAGTGACAAGTAGCATGATTTTTCCTGCACTCGGTGATTTCCATTAAACATTCGTCAGTTACCCGATCCTGCAAAACTTTCCTGCAACAAAAGAGACCAAGTAAATGTTTTTACAAAACTCAAATTATCCCAGCTTGATGGCGATAGTTACCATAGTATAATGATCCTTGGCTTTCCTTGGAGCCTCTTTACGATCTTCCTCACAATTGTTCTTCCATGTCAGGCAGGCTGCGAGACAGTTTGTATAATTTATCCGTTAGCTTGACGAAATCAATCGGCTGCGCATAAAATGTTGAATTAGTAAGACTCACTCTGTTGTGCAGATCGAGAAATGAATATATACACTGAGAGAATATCATTACTCATGATCATTCAACAGTTCCTCTGCACGCCTAAACCATGTACGAGACTTTCCAGTGGGTAATATCTGGAGCCCTGTTTCTTGATCTCAAGATCATTCTACAGTTCCTCTGCACTAGAAGAACTTTGCAGTATCTTCCATTTCCGTCATCTTCAAGATGATTCTCTGCAGAGTGAACAAAACAGAGCTTAGGAACATGAAACAATCGTAAATAATATATATCTTCATTAGCTTGAGATTATCCTACGATCAAGCTCCAAAACAGATCAATATCAACTTAGTATATTAAAGTACCTGTCTCTTTTGTCAACGTCTCTGTTATTCCTCTACCCCGAACACAAATTAGATTCCAAGACTTTTAGGGAACAGATTTTATATTTCAGGAACTAAGCTTGATCACCCAATAACTGATGTTCGTTGTTGCTTCTCCAATTAAAGCTATACGCCGATCTGTATGATTTAGATATAAACTATCAAATATCGATTCAACATATCAAAACCCTAAAATCATCTAAAATAGTAATCGGTTGTTAGAAAAATTTAAAATAATCTCCAAACCTTTGTAGATAAGCGTTAGTTAGTGATGATCTTCAAAAACTTCTTCCATTTAGATTCAAGTGAAAACTTATCAGTATCTATGTTTAACGATTTGGTGAGGAAGTTAAAAACGATGTCTGAGATCAGCTTTGTTCTTAACGAAGCTAAAGACGCGTGTATGTTCACAAAAAGTTGTTTTGTTCCCGGAAAAAAATAGGTAACTGAAATCTAATGGACTCATTAATTGGATTATAGACTATTGTGGCCCATATTACAATCATTATTTAATCTCTCTTTTGATTGTTTTTTTTTTAATTTAAGAAGATAAGTTATTAAAAATTCTAGAATAACATGGTTTTAACGTTTTTTAAATATATATCTATAAGTCATGTAAAATATATGTCAATGTTATTTGTTAAGTTTTTGAAAAAATAATGGATTTGTCAAAAAAAAAACAAATCTTATTAATTAATCTTATAATTATAATATCAGAGATATAAGTTTTATTTTGTTTGACTCTAGATTTTTGTAAAATGCTTCAATATTTTTGGAAAAAAATAATTTTATATTTTACCAATCAAGATTTCAAAAATTCATGAGTTTAATAATCAAACACTAATTCAAGAAACAAAATATATAAAAGAAAATACAAATACATAGCTCATTTTTTGAAATGATTAATTTGATGAAAAACCGGAAAATTGAATCACAAACTTATGTTTGAAAAATCTATATACACATTTGAATATACATCATTCTTGACATAAAAATAAAATGTTTATATAAATAAAAATGAAAATTAATACCCGCGCGGTCGCGCGGATCCAAATCTAGTATTCCTTTAATACAAATGAGCTATTGTTCTCCTCTGGTCCGATCATATCAATTATCCGACATAAGATCCTCAAAAAGAACAACTTATTGCACAATGCAGTCCATTCGACGCAACTGCTCCACAAAAGAGTTACATCTCATATCGTGTAAGAATCCCATCCCTATCCAAGTCGACGCACTTAATAATGCTGCAATATATTATTATGTTAGATTAAACATTCAAAATGCTATGTCTAGCACCCTTGGATCCTTATGTCACAACTTACCAAAATTATAGGTTAGGCTCTCACTATTTACATGCTTCCGCATACCTCCGATTGATGTTAGGAGTTTTCAAGGCTCCTAAAACAAATGTTGTAATATAAGTGATTGTCGACCCAGTTCTGAGGGATATCAAAGCACCGAGAATGCAAGTACTAGCTTAATCTAAGTGCGATCGTGTAATTTTGATGGGTTTTAAGATATGACTAAAACTAAAAAGCAATAACAGAATGATACTTTCTTGACTAAGGGAAAAGAGAACTCATGGGCATAGGGATTAGACCTTGGGTGATCAAGTTTCAAACTAAGGATGGCAAATGATCAATCAAACTATCGACCTTAAGCCTAGACACAATTCTAAGCAAGCTCTATGTCTAGATAAATGCTCATTTGCTAACATATCTCAAACATCAAATGTCTTTGGTTGAATAATATGATAGCAATCATTACTAACAAGTCTATTAGCTATTTTAGCACCTTTAACAACAAATGTCTTTGGCAAAGTATACTAAAAGCCTAGGAGAGTTGTCTCAGACATTTCATCAAACACCTTTTGGGTGAGAAATGCCTATCGATCAATTTTTGAGTGGCCGACTCAAAAGATGCATTATGAATACTCTACTAGCAAGGAACAAGAATGATCTACACTAAAACATCCTAGAACTAACCTAATCACCCTTAATCTCCCTAACCCATGAATTCAAAAGGTGATTACTCACTAATCTTCATGATTCCTCTTAAACCCATATTGGATTTCAGATTAATCATGTAGACAAATAGATAAGAAATCAACAAGAACACAAGATGAAAGCAATGAAATCTAAATCAAAAGAAGTTTTACTAGTTGTTCTCTCCCCAAAAGAGATTATCCGCCTCCAATGGCTTACAAAAGTACTTAACTTAGGTTTAGAAAGTGTAAAACGTCAAGACAAATGACCGAAAGGTCCCTGGAAAATCATAAGTTTCGACTGAGTAAATGACGCGCAGGGACTTCATGGTGTCACTCCAGGAAGTCGCTCTGGCTTGGGAGCTACCTTATGGTGTCGCTCTGGGAGGTCGCTCCAGGCCTATTTTTTGGCCTCCAAAGTGATGAAACGGCGAGTGATGTAGGTGGGTCGCTCTGGAAGGTCGCTCTGGGTTGGGAGCTACCTTATGGTGTCGCTCTGGAAGGTCACTCTGCGATGCTCGACCAGGATGGATATGCTTCTAGTAAATTGATCATAACTCCTTCATTACATCTCCAAATGACTTAAAACCACTTCCATTAGAAAGCTAACTCAATTTGTTGTGTCTCCACAAAATCTTAGCAACAGAAGATTTCTCTAAAGGCTCCATCCATGCTCATCTTTCACCCTCTTTTGGATCACAATGCTCCCAAACATCTCAAATCACTTCATGGCACACTCCAACACCTAATAAGGACAATGAATGCAAAATGCAACCTAGACATGGCTAAATCCTAATCTATATGATGAAAATGCTCATGGATGAATGGATAAAACAATGAAAATATGCAAGACATCACCAATACATCTTCATGACCATTCCAGACCTGAAAATTGAAAGCATTTTACTATGATTAGCTGAAGTTTCCACCCTAGGAAATGGAGGCTGGCTATCAATCACCACGTTCGTCTTCCCTTTTTGTTCAAATTCGTAGCATATATAAAATAGAATATATTAGGGACTGATTCTACTGGAGACTGATCTAAAGACCATTCGAAAATACAGAGTTGGGCACTCTACTTTTGTCCGGACTTTATTTAATATGGACGGGACACAATGCCATTCCCAAACAATACATTTTTTCCCAAATAATTGAAAAACATTTAGCTTCGAAGATCCTGGCATCAATACAAACCAAAGGTAGGCACAGTATAGAACCTGTTCAAAGTTGATGATACTGTTTCCTGGATAGCAGCTATTCAGTTATATCTTGTGTTTGAAGTAACATCTCTATGTTCTTTTATTTAAATGCTTCAAGAGCTTCTCTATAGTCTTGTTTTCACGTTGCGTAAATATACCGACCAAATTAGCATCTTAATAATCCTCCAGACATATATATATATATTTTCAAAACAGGGTTAATGAATTTGATTATTGTGTATTGCCCTTACCTATTTCTGAAGTGAAAGATCCAATGGCTTTAATTATTTGTTGCCCAATCGATCTTCTTCCTGGCCAAAGCAACTTCTTTCCTCATGGGGTCAGCTAAACCTTCAAGTTCCTGTATGTAATTCCACCACTAAGCTTCTTACTCATCAAGCAGGACATTACCAAGAAGAAGCAAATGGTTCTTCTTATAAAAAGGAAAGAGCTTTGATCCACATAAGTCATATAAGCCCCCAAAAAATATACTATATCATGTCTTTCGTGATATTGATCACTTCAGTTCTAGGCCTAACATTTAAGTTCGATCTTTTACGGAAACAATACCTAGAAGGAAAGTTTTTTGTTCAATCCAATTGTTAAATCTTGAAACAAAAATTTCAGGAATAAATAAGATTATTGTGAGGATGTAAAATTATATATAACTCACCAATCGCTCGTTTCGACACAACAAAGATGAGCTTAAATCCTTTTCCAAACCTCCCTCTTCTTCTTCTCGATCTCCCAGAAAGCTGACAAAGCTGTCCTCAACATCTCTTCGTCTTCCTTTGATATTTGGACGGTGGAGGAGCAGCGGCCGGACTTCAAATCAGAAAGTAAGATTGATCAGTTAGCCATTTTATAGAAAAAAGATTAACTTTGTTTTTTTCACGGATTGAAAGAGTGATGTTCAAAGGAAGAATGCTAACCTTTTTATAGGTGTAGATACACCGCCTTGCAGAGGGTTAAGTCATATTCAACGTCAGATCGTGTTCACGTCGGTCTATTGATTTAAGAAGGCGATAAGTCTGTAACTTGGAGCGTTTCGGTTGATTAGAAGTGAAAATTAAACGACACTATTTTCACGTCAATTTGAGCCAATCGAAAACTTGAAACTCCATTGATGGTGTCTAAGAACGCAGAAGAACCTCTTTTTGTGTCGGGATGGAGAAGTTGTTTAACCCTAATTTTGGCGTACACTTGATGAAGCTGGAAAGGGGTTTTTAACCGATGGGCTCGCAAATTCTTTAGTAAAACATAAAGCCCACAAAATGTTAAGTTTGGTCAGAAAAGCAAAACACATCGTATTAGTTAATGGACACGTGTCTACCTCATGTTTTCTTATTTGATGATGTGTCTCTCTAAAAAAAGAGTAAAGTTCTACTTTATGTTATTAGATTCATTCCGTTCCTAAAAGATGTATTCTTTAGAAAAAAATTGTTTCAAAAAGATATATTTTTTACTTTTTTAATGTATGATTTTATGAAAAAATGTAAGTTTCAAAAACATTAATGGTGTTTATTGAATTTCTATTGGCTAAAAGTTATGAAAAATTGTTATTCACAAAAAACAATGCATATTTAATGAATTTTCTTAATATATGTGAAAAGAGAAGAATATACATCTTTTAAAAACAGATGGAATATATACGAAAATTACTTTGGAAATAACATTAAATCTTTTTTTAGTTTTTATTAAGTGGATTTTTTCCTTATATATAGTAATTGATTATTGAAGGAAAATATAAAAAGAGACTGGGCACGTGCCACTGTATGTCTTCACCTATGTCCACCACTGCATATGACTTGTCGCCTTCTCTGTTTTTGGGAGACACGTTTCTTCCTCAAACTCTTTCCTATGTTTAAAACATATTTATGAGTTGATGGTAATGTAACAATATAAATTGAACCTTGGTATTAGCAATTATGAGTCTTATAGGGAATTTAATTACTGAATTGTATCGTCATGTAGATATTTTGCATGTGAATACCGACGTTGTCGACTTAAAACTAAGTCCGAACATATCAATTTAATAAATAAAAAAATAACAGGAGTGCAAAGAAAACACTAATTACAGTACTGTTATTGTAGGCTCAACATATATTATATATATATATATATATATATAATACACGCAGTATCATCGTCTTCTTGCATAATATTTTTTTCTGCTCTCGTCTCCTCTCACTACCTAAAAGAAAGATGGTTCTAAGCCGAACGACCACCGAAAGTAACGAACCTGTTAGCTCGACGTTTGGATCTCGCTATGCCCTAACTGCACTTCCCAAGTAATTAAGAAGGAAAAATCTTTTAATTCTTCTTACTGTTAATGAATTTTTTTAACGTTAACGAATTTACTCGTTAAATAATGATGGAATTAATTGAAGATATGAGATTGGTGAGAGCTCGATACCAAAGGATGCTGCGTATCAGATCATTAAAGATGAGCTAATGCTTGACGGTAACCCGAGGCTGAACCTGGCCTCGTTTGTGACGACGTGGATGGAGCCAGAGTGTGACAAACTCATTATGGACTCTATCAACAAGAACTATGTCGACATGGACGAGTACCCTGTCACTACCGAGCTCCAGGTCTCTTTATATTCCTAATTTCATAATAAGTGATGGTGCTGCCCAGATCTCATTTTAATTTCTAGTATTATTTGAACCAAACTGAAATCGCTCTAAATGATTTGGAAGGGTCACATTTGTGCAATGGGTTTTAACAAAATTCTAGGTTAAGAAATATTGTAATATATCTTGTATTTGTTAAAGAAAAAGTAGACAAAAAACCCGATAACAAACCGCGTCCGCGTAGAATGAGATATTTACAAAATATTTGTTAAATAATAATTTTTGAAAAGTATTTTTAATAATAAAACATTATAACAAATATATTTAATGATTTATTAAAATAAAACTGAAAAGATTTTTTTTAATCAATTGAAGTATAATATATATTTTGAAATTTTGAAATTATTGTATACTTTAGTTTAAACAATATGTATATATATATATATAGGTATTAGTATATATTAAATGAACTGTTTTCTTCATTATTATAATCATTTGTATCTCTTGTAAAGTTTTAAAATATTGATCATGAAAATTTTAACTATGAATTTCTTACAAATTCAAAATATAAGATATATGAAAATTTAAAATTTTTTATATAAGAAATGTGATTGTTAAATTTATTT